>NC_133300.1:13239306-13439930 GCF_005239225.2 Populus alba | reverse complement strand
GATTTTCTTCTTCTAGCCCTTTCTCAAACATTGGAATTTTTGTTCTAAGCTCCTCTTTGATCCATTGATCTTATCCATGTCTCCAAAATATTTCTCATTTGGCCCCTAGTGGTGGGTGTGATCCTAGTCAAGGTTTCTTTTTTGAAAGAAATATTTCGACTTAGGCTCAAAATGGGACGCAAAGGATATAATTTTTAAGAAAACGTGAGAGGATAAACAAAGATGGCCTTTTCTCATTTCAAAGCAAGGTCAGTTAGAACCGATATAAATTTTGACCTCATCCAGTGTAATGATTTGGACTTGTAAGAATCATGATTCACGAGTCCATAACTACCGAATCCACTACATTCATTATGCATACTGCTAAAAACTTAGCTAATATGATGTGTGGTTCGGGTTTCAGGAGGTTGAGTTCAAAATTGTTTAGTCACCTCATGTCATTTTCAAGCATCGAGTCATTTCTATAATCAAAACACTTTTAATCTTCCGGATTGATTAACCTTTATCGCATGTTGGAGTTTGATCAAAATATTTTGTCAGAATAAAATGCTAAACATCTGTTGATTTCAAAATAACAAAAAGTCAAAAGCAAGGCATGTTTCGTTGAAGGATGAGATGTGATCCCAAAACAAAATGCAGAATTCCATAACAATATGATTGATAATTCATCACCATTCTTGAATCAGCTTTTCTGGCAATATCTGTGTTTTGCCAAGCACTTTCGATCACATGTCATTCTTAAGATGTTCGGGGGACAATATAGCCAATGACACCCTCCTTCACCGACTCCACTTGTCTCTTGCTCACCAACTTTCAGACTCAATTCTTGCAATTCTTGAAACTGTTCACCTGAAATGGTTGAGGACCCACCATGACATCACATCTCTTGTCTGGATTACACCACCTAGAAAATGGTAGTTGCATGGGATTTGTCGGAGTCAAGCAAAATTTGGAATCTGGTAGATGCTGGTCGACAAACTTAAACGGCAGAGGGGATGTCCCATCTTGGCAAAAGACATTTGAGCAATTGATGCTACGTGAGACGCGATTATACCACATAATTAAGGGTTCACACCGTCGAGTCATCTCCTGATTCACCTCTCATCATTGTTCTGGAATCCATGACAGAACCTTCAATCTTTTCCCCTCTTCATAACATGTTTCAATTCTTCGGCAAATCCTCACAACATCATGTCAATCTTCTGATGTTGTTGTTTAGGAATCCTCATAACATCACAATAGCTAGGTAAATCTTGGCAGCGCACAAAAAACAAAAGCGTGTGGAGTCCCACGTTGTCAAAATTGGAAGAGAACCCGATGAATCTACAACATCTTCTATTTCCTCTTTGATTCCTTATTGACGGTGCAGCAAACAACCACTTTTGTGTTTTAATGCCGATATTGGAAGGAAAAAATTATGGATAATATGAAACCACTGCATCCCTTCTTGGATTTCCCATTTGCATATCCACAAACAGATTCCTGTCGAAAGATCTCTACTGCGTTGAAATTTGATGTCTGCTCATGTTTTTCAAATTAAGTCTGGCGCTTCAACCTACTACAGCTTCTTCATGTTGAAACTGATGAGAGAAATATTTGTAGCATATGCAATTAGTAAATCCCCTTTTGCACTCTCAACTTGCAACATCATAAACAGATTTTTTTGTAGAAAGAACTTTGCCACGTTGAAGTTCAACGACTACTCATATTTTCAGACCAAGCTTGACTCCTCTGTCTACTACAAAGTTTTGCTCGTGCCACACGTAGAAGTTCAGTGTCTAATCATGGTTTTTCAGACCAACATCTTGTGCCGTTGAAATGGAATTGAGCTCATAATTGGGGTAGCTTCAAAGAAGACTAATGCACCATGTACACGAGACCGGTAGTTGTTTGGTTCTATTAGATGATGTGGAGGCGATGAACATTTAACAGTGCAACTGGACAAGAACCAGAGTTGTCATTAGTTGATGACTGAAGGCGTTGTTGCTTTTGTTCATGACGAAAAAGGAGAGATACAACTTCAATTAGATGTGAACAAGCAGTGTTCCCACAGAAAACTGTGCAGATATTCTCTTTTCATTTTATGCTCAACACTTGTTCGAGCAGATCTGAGTGTAGCTACTTCACATTTAATGCTCTCAACCTTAATATGATAATGAGTCTCTATCTGACACCTTTCATCACCTCCATCATTTTTCCCCAATCACGTGCAACACAGCTTATGTGGGGGACCTACCTTTCAACCCGGTACATGCATGATAAATGTATGAACATGTAATCCATATGATGAACTCACCCTTCGAGAGGTGACAATATGGTCGTAACTCTTGTATGATGGACAAGAATCGTGATTTTTGCCCAAACTCTACAATGAAAATTTTCGGAGCAACGGCCAATGTGTCACCCACAAGTCTTGAGTTCAAGATGCTTCAAGAAGGGTTTGCCATTATGCAAAAAACGATAGCACATACAACCTAAGGACAAGTTCTATTCATTATGTGAACATGGGTAGGTTTTCTATCTGGTCTCAAAAGGGTCTCATATCTGCCCAGTGACGTTCTTCGTAAAGACAGTATGGGGGCGTTGCAAAGAATGGTTAAGGCACGTATACCCACCATTACCAAGCAGGCACTCAGATATGAGTTGGGTGTTTCACGCATCTGAACCCTGACCAATAGTCTTAGGGCAGATCGCTAGTTCCCTACCTAACCTAGAAGCTTGTGTGTGCTTTCAAAAATAAATACAGGTGATGCATGAAACAATTCTATAAAATGCATGGAAAAAAATATATTAACAAAAAGATAAAAATGCAAAAAAACTTAAACACATCAAATACACAAAGCTTAGTCCAATAATGTTGAAAACAATACCTTCCCCAGTGGAGTCGCCATTCTGTCGCACCCCAAAAATAAATCAGCGCGCGGCATCGGCTGGCGATTTATCATCTCGTTGTTGTTGTTGCGTTTGGTTCGTTGGAGTCGTCACCTAGTAATTCATTGAGGGCTACTAGGAAACCTGATGTACTGGTCTTGTCAGAGATCGCAGGTAAGAGACTGGTTGTGGTTAGGGAAGGTATTAGCACCCCTAACACACCCTACCTGAGGTAAGCTGCTTCGCGAATTTGATGTGTTAAAGAAGTTTTAATAATTGTCTTTTCGTCGGAAATTAGAAATATCACTTACGTATAAGTTAATAATTCTTAACCGTGATCCGATCAAATATTAAATTCTTCTTTAATAAATTTGCAATTTTATCATTTTAAAAATATATACAAATAAATAAAACAAAATACAAGCACACACATATACTTTCACTATTTTATTTTTGTTTCTTTTTCTTTTTCTTTCTCCTTTTCTTTTCTTTTCTTTTACATCCATATTTACAAAATACAAATAAAATTCAAATTAAATAAATATTACATCAACAATTGAAAATTACACAATAATCCCCAAAATTCAAGAAAAACGACTCTGGGAAGCAACCTAAACCCGACTGAACAGTAGCGGCGCGTCTTCCCACGCGCCGCCGCTACTGGCGGCGCATGGGTTCACGCGCCGCCACTGGAAAAACTGGCAAACAGGGGTGTATGGAGCGCCTTCCTCCCCCGTTCATTTTTCTGCCGGCGGTGAGGGTCCGGTCACCTGCAAACACACGAAACACACACAAAGAGCAGTCGGTTTTAGTTTTTTAGATCTGTTTTTAATTTTCTTCTGCCCGTTTCGGATCTGCTCTTATCTGCAAATCAGTCCGTGGGTTTCTTCTTCTTCTTCTCCTCTGCTTCAGGATGGCAGATCGGGCGGTGTCTGTGGCGGTGGCAGCCGATCTATGGACGGCGCTGCTGGGGTTGCTGCTGTGTGGTCTTCACTCCGGTCGGTGGCAGCGGTGGCTGCTCTGGGTCGCAGCAGAGGGAGAGGCTGTCTTGGGGCTGCTCTGGGTCGGTTGCTCTGACCGCTGCTACTGGAGGCTGAACTCGTCCGGTGTTGGAGGAAGGCGTTGCTGCCTGATCGCCGTGAGTGAGAGAGGGGCTGCTGGTGGTGGAGGCGTCTGTGTTGTCGGCTGAGAAGAGTGAGAGCAGAGATGGACGCCGCTGCTGCTGCTGCCGCCGCTGGGGGGCCGAATGGAGGAGAGCAGATCGGCGATTGGCTGGGGAAACCGGAGGAAGAGAGGGATGAAGGAGCGGCGGGGAAAAATGAGAAGGAGAGAAGGGGAAAGGGGCTGGTTCCGAAGAAAGAAAATCAAGATCGGGTGGGGAGCAGCTGTGGCTGAAAAATCAAATGGTGGAGGGGCTGTTTGGCCGGTTCTTTGTGAGGAAAAAAAATGAGATGGCCTGGGGAGGATGGAGAGGCTACAGGAGAAGATGAGGTCGGCTGAGAAGGTCTGTGTGGGGGAGAAAAAAAATTCAACGTGGGGGCCGGCGGCTGGTTTGCAGAGAAGAACACTAGGGAAAAAAAAACATTTAAAACCAGAGGGAGGCGCCGCCGGCCCCTTTTTTTTTTTAGTGGGGGGAAAGAGTTGGGTTTTAGGGTTTTTCTATTTTTTCTCAATGTGTCAAAATTGACCTCCCCCTCAAAAATCAGTTTAGCATGGTATTTATAGGAAAACATTTGCTAGGTTTTTCAACTTGGTCCCTCAACTTCTTTCTTTTTGTAAATTTTGATTTTTTTTATTTTTTTGTATTTTTTGAAAACGAGCAATATCAACGTCGACTCAAATGCGAAAAATCAATGATTTAAAAATGACGCGTGAAAAGTCGAACGCGTTTGAAAATCTTTTAAAAATTTAAATTCTTTTTTAGACGACGTTGAAAATGCTAAAATGACGAAAATATATTAAAAAACATATTTTTTGGATTTTCTTTGTTTTTCTCAATTTTTTGGATTTTTTGAAAATATATCAAAACATGGGTCAAAAATTGGGTAGCAACACTTCCCAACAAAATTATTTAACTTCCAATGATACTACATATACAAAGACTAGTTTGAAGTGCCTCACTAAGTAATAAAAAAATTGAATATAAAAAAAATGATCAAGTTATGGAAATTAATTTGATATTATTATTAAATTTGAATAGATTAAACCTCTCGATCTAATTACTTGTTTAATTTAATTTTAAAATTAAACTATATAGAGATTGCTCTGACATGACCCAATTGATTTGGAAAATCCAAAGATATCCTGGATAACCAATAAAATACATTGTTTGACTTTAAAAATAATTTCAAGATTATTTTTTTCTTAATATTGAGAAGACAATATATTAGATCACCTCAGGCCTTGCAGCTTAACCCGTCAAATCCATGATTCCGATGATGAACTTCACTAAATTTAAGAATTTTTTTTAACTATTTTTACTTAATTATATAATTAAAAAAAATAGACACTAGTAGGATAAGTACAAACCAAGTGCTAAGATATTTGTTTAGGAATGTAATAACCTTATAAAAAACAAACTAAAATAACTGATAAAGACAAATTAAAAATTAAGAGAATTTTAAAGGATAAAATTAGGAAAATTTGGACGGAAATGAAAGAGAGAGAGGAAAGGCCAAAAAAAAAAAACTCATATCCTTTAACATTCATATGAATAGTTTAGGAGATGCATTGAAGCTTAAAAATTTTATTATAGAAAATAATAGTTTGTTGGACCGCGCTATGAAGTGGGTGAGATAAAAAAAATGTAATAGATAAATGTTTAGGCTGATGAAAACTATTTGATATTGTTATTAACCTAGATTATCGTATTAACTTTAAAATCTTTTAATTTAACTTCTTTTCTAACTTGAATTTAAAATCAAATTATATGAGAGTTGACCTAATATTATCCAATTAACTTAACCAATTTAAATATGACCTGAATAGTCGGTAAAATAGTTTGAGAATGAGATTTATTATAGGAGAACTATTTGATATTATTATTAAATCATAACTAATGTATCAATCTTTAAAGTTAAAAACTTTTCAATATAATTTCTTGTTTGGTTTGGATTTAAAACCAAACCATATAAAAGTTGTTTTTATATAAGTTAGTCGACTTGATTAATGTAAATATAGCTCAGATTACCAGAAAAAAATTCTATAACAAAAAGGAGAAAATGGAAAAAAAAAAAAAAGGAAAAAAAAACTAGAAAACTTTTTTATACTGAGTAATAATGAATGAGTTGAATCATACACCAAGTTTTATAGCATAGAGTATAATATAATAACCAGTGCAATATATCATTACATCTCATGAAGATTACACGAGTTATTGAAGATTTTGATAACATATATGGTACCATATAATTAAATCACACATGCATTATTGTTACAAAAATAACCAAATACAAATCGAATCGAATATTCAGTACAAGTGCGTGCATTAATTAGTTACCACTTAGAAAACGTAATCCTATTTTGTTCAATTATCTTAGTATTATTATATTAATTAGGTAGTAAATAAATACAAAAATAATTTTAAATGGATAGTTTATGAAAACAAGAGAACTATACCTTATATTTTATAATTTGATCAAAATTATATTTACCTATTAAATTTTAAAATATTATAATTTTAATATATCATAAACTCAAATAAAAAATATATCACAAATAAAATGAACAAATTAATAATTTTTTTTTACCCTAGTTTTTTAATCTTTATCAATTTATTGGTGAAAGGAAATGATTCCAAGTAAAACCCATAAATTCTCATTTTCCGAGAAAATCCAAGTATTTTCTGGGAAAATCTCTCAATCATTTCTTCGATTCTCTATAAATTCATGTCTTATTCAGTAATTCCCGATAAATTCATAAAATCTCTCAATTTTTCCAACAATTGCATCTTGGAAAATTTCTCCAGAACTGTTGTTGCTTGTTTCAACGATCATCAAAGTTGGAATATGGATCACAGTGAACAAAATGTCCAAACCAACATTCATCGTCTTCTTCTAGTAGACGGAATGTCCGCCATTGATGTCTGTTGACTTGTCCGAATGAAGGTCAGTGAAGCCACCTGCAGGTGAGGCTCATATCGAGAATCCTACAAAGAACTAAGAAAATTTTGATTCGTGGAATATGAATCTTACGTGCGCACACCTTTAATTCCTGCACTAAACCATGGAGTTGCTTTTTACTACGCCCACTTCAAAACCCCTTTCTTACGACGATTGCTTTGTGCCTCAAAATTGTTACTGCACCTTTAATGTATTCTTGAGGTTAAATCTGATAAAATGACATGTCTCTTTGATTCCCTGGACTTGGGTCGCATGACGGTGGCGGTGCGCCTGGTTTAGTTGGAGTTTGGTGGTTTTGGAGTTGAGTGAAGGCGGTGGCTATGGAATTTGGCTGGATTGTGGGATTGGTGAGGTTGTGGGTTTATTGTTGGAGATGGTGACAAAGTAGTAAATTTGGTGTTTAAGAGAAGATAGGTGGAAGAACATGACAAGGTTTTTTATTCAATAATAAATTAATAATATTTATGTTTTTTATTTAATAATAAATTTGTAATATTTAATATAGCTCTTTAGTTATTAAATTAATTTTTTTTTTTTCAAAAACTTTCTTTTTTTTACCATAAAATAAACATACTCTTATACTTCATTATAAGAGCATCTTTAACCAGAGAACTCAATGAAAAGTTAAATTTAAAAACATATATTTTTAATTTTTTTTTTACAACTCCAACGTAATAAAAAAAAAAACCAAAATAGTTATTCAATATGTGAAAAGTTATTTTTACATGTTTTTGTAGAAATAGCTAAAATAAAACTATTGTTGCCGATGACTATTTTTACAGCCGTTGGTCAATAGTTTTTTCTTTTCTTTAAAAGTAGAAGGAAAGAAACTTGTTTTTTTAAAAAAAAAAAAATATATATTGTATTGTGCCTCACTCTTTTCTCAAATTTAGAAAAACAAGAATCAATTATTCTTTGATTAATTAATAACATCGGTTGTGTTAATTAGTTAAAATTAAAAGGTATGTTTATTTAAAAAAAATTCTATTTTCTCTTTAATATCTCTTGATTTTGTGGATTTTTATTGTTAATTTGATATTTTTGATGATTTTTATTTCTTTGTTATTTTTAATAGTAACATATAAAACTGAAAATTAAAAATATTCATATAAATAAATTTTAAGTTTAATTTTAAATTATATCTTTTAAGTTTCATATTACTTCATTAATTTTATATTATTTTTATAAATTACTCATATTAATTATATAATTAATAACATCATAATTATATTATATATAAAATATATAAATTAGTTTATATAATTATATTAAAATTAATTTAACATGAAATATATTAAAATATAATTATTATTTTTAAATAGCTTTTCACTATTGAAATGCACATAATCAAAAAAACTATATTTATACTATTTAAAAAGTTATTTTATCAATTTAGCTCTTCAATTTAGCATTTTGTATTAGAGATGTTCTAATCATTCAGCTTTTATCAATAAAAACATGATTCAAAATTGCATTTAAAAAAAAAATTAATTTTTCTGAATTTTTATATTAGTTTAATATGTTAATATTAAAAATAATTTTTTAAAAATAAAAATTATCATTTTAAAAAACAATAATATACTTTTCAGTACCTGAAAAAAATGGCCAATAGATTTACCCACAGGAGAGGTGAGATGTGATCTAAAACATTCCTCAATCCTTGTTATTAGACCCACCATGGACACATTGGAATTGTACTCTTGTATTCCATCACCGGGATTCATGGCTCTGGTCAACCATTTCTTCGCACCTCTGCATTCTTACTTCTCATCGGTGCAAGCCCAGCTTCAGCAGCAGGACACAATAATCAGTTCATAACATATTTCCTTTTCTGTTTGTGTGAGAAAGAAAACCCTAAATCGCACCAAATTTCTTATTTTTGCTCATCTTGAATTACAAAAAAAAAAAAAAAAAACTCAATATCAAAAACAAAAAGCCCCCCATTCCAAGGCCCCTTTTATCTGTCAAAACCCTCCATATCTCTGTATACTTTCTTCCTCCTTCACTAACAAACATCATGGCCTCTCATCACCACTGCCAAAACCATGTCTCCGTCCCCACCACCTTTACCACCACCACGACCCCTTGCTGCTGTTACAGCCACTGTTCCCCCCAACCTCACCACCACCCAATAACACCACCACAAATATCTATTGATCCGCTTCTCCAGTCCCTTGTTTCTCTCCTACAGCAACAGCAGCAGCAACAGCTGCAACACCACCAATCCCATATCTTCTCTCCTTGCCTTGACAGACCGAACA
The DNA here is from genome assembly GCF_005239225.2 of Populus alba. Lineage (NCBI taxonomy): Eukaryota > Viridiplantae > Streptophyta > Magnoliopsida > Malpighiales > Salicaceae > Populus > Populus alba. Next base: position 13,430,677 of record NC_133300.1, on the reverse strand, counting down.
GCCACACAAAAAATCATCACCAGAAATCAAAGCTACATTTTCAACAAGAAGATGACCCCCAACAAACCCATTTTGTCCTCGCTTCTCTTCTTCAACGAATCAACACTCTTGAGTCCTCACTTCACCAATTTTCTGCTTCGTGTACGAATAACCATAACTATCCTTCACATTCTCTCAGAGACACAGCTGCACGTGTTATTCAAACCCATTTCCGTGCCTTTCTTGTTCACAGATCAAGAACCCTAAGGCAGCTCAAGGAGCTTGCTTTTATCAAATCTAGTTTGAACTCTCTCAAATCTTCTATTTCTACTGAATCCCATTTTGATTTCAAGGTCGCTTCTCATAAAGCCAAGGGCTTGCTCCTCAAACTTGACTCCATTCAGGTATATCATTAATGGGTCTCTGTCTAATTTTCTCATAATATTCTAATGAGATTGTGATTTGTGGTCTTTTTTTTGGCAGGGTGGTGATCCTATGATCAGAGATGGAAAAAGGTCAGTTACTAGAGATTTGGTAAGGTTTTTGGAGTTTGTTGATGGATTTGCAATAAAAAGGCATGAACTTTCGTATAAATCTGCTAGGAATGTGAGGGCTTTAGGGAATACTAACAAAGCTAGGGCTTTGAATGCCAAGAATGGTTATGGTGGTTGTCGAGATTTGACTGAAAGTCAAAGGGAAATTGTGGATAAATTGAGAAAAAGAGTTGAAAAGATTAGTGGGTTTTCGAGGGCTTGTGAAAATGACCAAGAAGATGTGGAGCTTGAAGGGTTTCAGCAATTCGTTGATGAAGTGGGTGGAGAGCTAAACCGAAAAGTTTCTGTTGATGGAAAGCGAGGTGTTTCGTTGAAAAAACGTGTTAGTCAACCTAGAGTGAAGAAAACTGTTAGTTTTGCTGAGAACGGGAATTCTTATAGGGTAATTAGTGACACAGATGAGTCAGTTCTGAACGGAGATGGTAGTTCCACTGATGGGAGTGATTACAGCGATGATCACGGGGAGGCTGTGGAGATCCATTTTGCTGAAACTGGGGAAAGAAAAGGATTTTCTAAGGGCGCTGAGAATGACCAGGAAGCTCATTTGGAGGATGGTGGGTCATCACAGAGCAGTGATAGTGGGTATCACTTGGATAAAGATGGGAGTTCAGTTTTCTCTGCTCCGGTGCCTGTGAAGATGGAATCAAGAGCTGATTTGATGAAGAGAAAGGCTGTGAAAATTGTCACATAGGGGGCCAGTCACTGGGCTTGAATTCTGAAGTTTTTGCAAAATTAAGTGGCTTGGCTGGCGCTTTAGGTTCCCATTGTATTCTAATTATCAATTGTTAGTGCAGTATTGACGAAATGTGTTTGTAGGAATTTCCTTTATTTGTGAGAGATTGTGAGATTTGTGAGTGCAATCAGCTACGTTCTCCCAAAAATTTTAGATGTTCAGTGAGTAATAAATTCCACAGCTGAGATTGTTTTAACCCTTTGTATCTAGTTATTCACCAATCATGTTTCCGAAAGTGCATATGCTAGCAGCAGAAAATGTATTTTTCTATTCCTGTGCAATTTAAGTCTTCGTTAGCTGCACCCTGTCAAAATACCTCTTCATACTAGTTGTTTCTCCTGCTGGAGATGTTCTAGTCACGTAGAAGCACTTGGTACAATTTATTAGTATAAGGTCTTGAGAGGGTCAAATTGTGACGTGAACCTCTGTATTCAGTGCCCTATGATATGATTTTACTTCCTAATATGAGCTTCACCACACCGCGTTGCTAATGAGTTTCCAGGATGAGAACATGAAGTGGAAGTGAGGGGACCATGGCTTATATAATTAGCGTGTCAACTAGAAATCAACTAGAAACATGAAGTAGATTAGGAAAAATATGGATGCAAGACTAAGATTGTGAGGTATTTTCTTGCAGGATATTTGGGGATAAAGAGAAGACCAAAAACAGTACTACAACAGGACAAAAAACTGAAAAGTGCTCCAGGAATAAAAAAGATTTCTCGATAGAATTTCAAATCACTTGAGAAACAACAATGGACTGAAAACTCCACATCTTCCAAACTTGTCTTATACAAACATACAAAGAAGCTAGCATCTAAGCAATTGAAAAGAAAAACCTCAATTTGGAGGTGTATTGTCTATGATCCCATGCAACCTAGCTGCTTATGGTAATTACTAGTTGTCATTGACAAAAGAATGAGAAAGAATCCAGCAATTTTGATAGCAGCTGCATGAATTTCATAGAAGTTGATTGATACTTGACCACACTGACCTCATTAGTGAAATGTTGGGGTATGGATTCTTCGGCCACTAGCAAGCATGACTATCATGTTCAGGTCAGTTACAGAATGTGTTGAATCCCAAGCTATTCGGGTCAGCAGTGTGGATCCTTTTGCACTATTCAGTTCAATCATAATCCACATTTAACTTCAATATCGGAAGTACTATTGCTCCAAACATAATCAAAAGTAATTATTATACATACAAGACTCTGCTGTGTTTGCTCTGTGCTGGCCTGCATGACTTGTTTGTAATGAATAGCTGTCTCTGTGACTAGAAATCATGTTCTCATCCTGGAAACTTTTACTGGCCCAGTTTCAAGCTTTTGTGCACTGATGGCATTTTTCTTTGAACCAGAAATTTTTATCCTGGCTTCTCCTAACGTATTCAATGCTACCTTCCACCATACATTTTATTTCTTCCTCATACAATACATTGTACTGCAAGTTTTTACCCCTGTGAGAATTACGTGGCACATCAAGACAGGACAATACATCCAAGATGGCATCATCCCTGTCATTGTAAAATATAATTTTGTGGAAGAATGAAGACACTTGTAGCTTTGAATACTGCAATCACATCTCTGCATAGGATCCCTTCAAACTGGAACATCTTGCAACTACAACTAGCTATTTCTTCTGATATACTCAAAGTGACAAAGTACACCTTTTGTTCTTCATCAAATTTTGCTAGCTCATCAGTGGTGGTTCCTCCATCATCTCCACCTAACTTCACAGCACATAAAAGAGATTAAAAAATCGCATCCTGAACCACAGAACAATTTTCTAGTGTAAATTTCTGCTGCTTGCTTTTCCATAGGAAGTGGGGTCTTTAATATGGGTTTAGTGTAAACAGTCTCCAACTCTGATTTCGCTTCTTTTTCATATCGATCATCCAAAGCCCTCACATATTGCTCTGCAAAATCTTGCAAGGTAGCCCTCGCATTCACGTAACCATCAAAAAGCGAATTCACACTCCCACTTTTCTGGGCAGTATTCATGCCTGCAAAGAATACCTCTCTTGAATAGACTGGGACCCACAACTTGCAGTCCATGTAAAGTGATTGAATCCATTCATTTCCCCTAACAAAACCCAAGTAGATTCAAATTCATCAGGTATCTCAGTTTTGTTAACGCCTCTATCAAGTTCCACCTAAAATGTCTTTTGAAGCGAACTGCATGCATGCCCCATTTCCTTTGGCATTTTGCTCATGATGTGCCACTTGCAATATCAGTGGGTTGATTGGGGGAAATCTCTCTCTATCAATATCAGTGGGTTGATTGGGGGAAATCTCTCTCTATTGCTCTAGTCATGGTAGAATCATAATCAGTTATGATTAACCCTGGTTGCTGTCCCGACACTGCCTCAAGCCAGGTTGTGAAAATCCAAATGAAAGTAGATTCTGTCTCATTTGCAAGCAATGCACAACCAAACAACACTGATTGTTTTTGATGATTTACCAGTAAAAGGTGCAAAAGGCATCATACACTGATTGGCTTGATAAGTGGTATCAAAGGCCACAACATCAGAGAAATAATCATATGCAATTCTAGATCTCGTGTCAACCCAGATAACACTACTTGGCCTATCCTCTTCATCAATCTGTATTGCATGATAAAATGCAGGACCACTAGCTTGCATAATCTTGAAAAATCCCAGAATATTTTGAGCATCTATACCAAAATTGCTCAGTCGTCCTCTTCCTACATAGTTAATACAATTCAGGAAATTAAATACCATTTTGCCAACAGTATTACCATCTTCTGTAAAGAAAATCACAGGTGCATCTAACCCCATCACAGGAGAACTTAAAGATTCACTGAAACTATTATTTGGATCATAGTCCTGCTTATGTGACCTCAAAAAATGTCGCATTCATGGTGTTAACATCTCATGATTATGATTCTTCTCTAATTTTGCAATATACCATTTCCCATTATCTCTTCTTCTCACAGTCATCAATGCCTGGCAACCTTCTCTTGTAATAGGCCTAGCACGCCTCCTTGTTTCCTCACCTGAATCCATTTTCTTTGCTCGCTTCTCTCAGTGAAGCCCTTCTTTAGAACAACAAAACTCTCTAGATATAATTGAATTATCTTTCCTAGACTGATAATACGAATTCACATGAATGCTAAACCCTGTTTGTTTTGCATACGCACTGTAAAAATCCCTCACATCATCTTCTGAAGCAAACCCCATGCCCAATGCAGGTTCTTCAACCATACCATTCAAACATTGAAACAACTCAACATTCACAGTATCAAATCTGTTCCCGTCATCCAAAACCATTGGTGTCTCAGCATCCTCTACCACACAACACTCATCACATTCATCTTCTAAAGCCACCACATAAGAGTTCACTAGGTCTTTGGCTTCAATTACAGGCTCATCATCATCCATGTTATATTTTTCTTTTGCAAAACAAAATCAGATATTAGAAACGTACTAAACCCCAACTTCCACATAGTTTCAAGTTGAGAAAAAGAAACCCTCTTAAATTCCTTGTTTATGTTATATATCTCCACTAAAAACAAGATTTAGTTACAAGCTAAACCATATCGTGATTATCCAAAAAAGCTAAACCACATCGTCCTATTGAGCAAACTTGCATATGTAGATGCCATGATGTCTAGGTGCAATGTACAAACACTATCAGAAATCATAATACAATGTCCAAAACAGCAACAAACCTTTTCAACTTTGGTTAATCAGATTAAAGAAACACACACATACACAGTCAGAATGACACATAACACATTTTTTTCTTAAACAACTTTAAATTGGCTAGAACAAAAACTGCTTAAAGTTTAAGTGATGTCAACTACTTAGAATAGTGGTTATTTCAAGGAAGCTAAAGCAATCCATTGCTGTAAATTAACGAACTAGTGGAACCCATTAAGGTTTTCTTTACTTTCTTTACGGGAGAGAAGAAAGGTTTAAACTTCGAGAAGTTTATTACCTTCGCAAGGAGAGACGAGGATGGGAAGAAACCGCCGCGGACGATAAGGTAATGGGAGGACCCAAATCACCACCTCCTGTCCACCTTATTTCGTATATAAATGTCGAACTTCAATCCACGAGTTTTGGGCGTTGGATGCGTTAGACGAACAGATTTCTGTAAATATGGCTGTAGTTTTCTACTTTTTTTTTTTTTTTCATGATAAGGCATAGGCAATATATTTTTATTTTGATAAATAAAATATTAATTATTAAGAACTCAAGTTTTGCTTTGAGTTTAATGTTTTGCGGATATTTATTCTGGATTCTTGAATATTAAAAGCAAAACTGATTATCAAGAAATTTGATTAATCACTTATCATATAGCATTAATCTTTGATCCTAAATTTCATTGGATTGGTTGTATTTTGGACATTTTGGCAAACAAAACATCTTATATTGTTTTTTTCACAATTTCTAAAGACACATCTCTTTTTCATTTTGTCCCATGTTTTTCTACCCCTCATGTAATTTCCTCATAGAAAATAAATTAGAAGGTGTTAAATTACAAGTCATTTATCTTTATTGTCAATCAATGACTTGTTGAAAATTAGCTTTTATGTTTTGACTTTATGTAGAAATAAAAACTCATGAGTATAGGGTAAATGATTAGACAGATTTTTAAAATATTTTTTATTTAAAAATATATAAAGATAATATTTTTTTTATTTTTAAAGCTTTTTAGTATTAATATATCAAATCAATTTAAATTATTAAAAAAATATTTTGAAATAAAAAAATTACTTTTTATTATATAAACAAACAGACTTTAAATGCATGACACTTAATTACATGTTAATTAACCATATTTTCATGTGTACTTGACACTTGATAAATCTTTTCCCCATCCTTAAATATCAAACAATCATTTTTTAAAGAGTAATTGTTATTGTATCTTTAATGTTGAGTGAATTCATAATAAAAATGTAATTCACATCATAAAAGTTAATTTACATTCATATAAATTCAACCTAAAACTATTATTGAAAAATAAAATTAAAAAAATATACAAAAAAACATGTCAGACCAAGATCACTAGCCTTGGTGATCTAGCTCGTCAAAACCTTAAAAAAATCCTAGGACCTTCAAACACCTCAATATATTCTTTAAAGCCATAAGAAGTTGGCTTAACTGCATCATCTAAAAAGATGATTTTGCTCCAACCTAAAATAAGGTTTTTAGGATATTATATATATTAAGGGCTACTTCAGCCTATTGGCATGGCTATCCAATTTCCCAATAAGTTCTTGGATGAAATCAGGGCTAAAACGTATCTACAATAATATCTTAAATGCCTTCATTATATGCAATGTTTTTATATAATTGCAAGCCTATATTTCAAAGGCTTAAAAAAGAACATGCAAAGTGAAACCATAAATACACCACTGCAATAAAAAAGATCTAGGCCAAAGCTAAAAAGTTTCCTTGACTTTCTATTACCAATCCTAATATTTTTTAAAATTGTCGAAACATATTCTTCAAAGTTAGGATACGGTGGAATTATAAAATAAAGGATTCATGATAAATAACAATCAGTGAGATTCACCTCTAGACTTTGAAACCTAGCCCACGAAAACTATTCCATAATTAAAAAGAAAACTCTATCAATAGTTTTGTGTATTTTTAAATTAGAAAGTTATTTTATAAACCAAAAATTCTTATTAAGCATTGATTGTGAATATGCAAAAAAAAAAAATCATAATAAAGGATGTAAAAAACATTATTTCTAAATAAATATTCACTAGATGGAAATGATTCTCGTTGTATTTGATTTTGATATAGAATATATCAAATAAGAAAATAATTGTCTTCTTGATTTTCTAATAAGAGAATTCTTCTAAGGATTGCAAACTAAAGATAATTTAGAGGTCTTTAGAATTTAAAAGATCTATAAATCCTTGACATATTAGAGGAACACCTACAGTCTTTTCTAATAAAAAAAAAAGAATCTAAATTGTTCAATGAAACTTATTTAATTGGTCATTCTTCTGCTAATGATAAGGAAAATTTATACCTTTTTATTCTGTAAAATGCTTTTAGCATTTGAAAGATTGAAAGATCCTTAGTTCCTTCTTCAACTCTACAAGAGGTGGCAATATTGCTCTTATTAGAGCATTTTCTTCCATTATATGATAAAAAGAGAGTTATCTATTACCAATAGCTTTTATTAGAGACATGCTCAATCTTTCTCTATTCCTATACATAAAAACGATTGGGCTCATTTCAATTTCATAATCCGAAGCACTTATATAAGGTCTCTTTAGTATTAAAAGTGATCAATAAGTATTAATTATGATCAATGAGAAATAAAACTGAAAAAGATATATAAAAAAAAATAACAAGGATGGAAAGGTTTAATTTACATAAAGATGAAATTATTATAGATAAAAATGCTAGAGTTCTCTGAGAGATATTTAGCTGTTAAAAAAAAAGACAAAGTCCTAAAATTATTGTATGGGACATAATAATAAGTGGTTATGGAATGTATGAACATAGTGAGACTCATGTTTTACTTTTCAAACAAATGATTCAATATGGTATAAAGCCATATGATATTACATTTATTTGGGTGTTGCAATCTTTAAGCCATGATGGCTTGGTGGATGAGGGATTGTTTTTGTTTAAATTCATGCTTAAGGATCACGAAACAACACCCAATGATGATTATTATACATGCATTGTTGATTTGCTTAGTCGTGCAGATTGATTGGATGAAGCTCATTATCTAATTAAGACATGGCATTTATGCTTAGTTATGTTGTTTTGTGTGTGTTGCTTGGTACTTGTTGATGAGTTTTTTAAAACATATAGATGCAACGGAAACTATAAATTTAACATTTTTTTGGAGTCTCAAGGATCTTGTTTGACAAATCTAGAGTCATTTAGGGTTTATGCAAAAATTACATGAATATCAAATATTATTTTTGACTTTTAATATTTGCTTCAAGGCTGGATTGTCGGAAATCACAAGTCGTCTGTTTGTTTGACCTTTAATGGTAATCCATATAAACCACTAGTGAGAAATCTAATAAACCCTTTTAAGGGGGAAGAGAGAGAGAGAGAGAGAGAGAGAGAGAGAGAGAGAGATTGTTATATCTTAGAGTGCTAGCTTTTTGCTTTTTTATTTTAGGTATTTACATACTGAACTTTTCTTATATTTCACATCACACCCCTTACAGGAAATTAAAAAAAAAAAAACATAAAATTCTATTTATAGATAAATCTAAAAATCTTACAAATGAAAAAAATATCAATTTGCCCCTTAAATAATATTACATATATTATTTTATGCTAATTTTAGAAATTTATTCAATCAAATCCACCTTGATTTTTCTAGGTATAGAATTGTAACTCCTTGTATAAATTACACTATAGTCCTCAATTTCTAAAATTTATTTACAATTAAGTCATACTTGATTAATCATTCCATTTTAATTTTTAACCAATGATTCTTAATTGTGTGATCCATTAGATTTTCTAATAAGTTGGCCCAAATATAAATCACAATCTTAAAATAAAATAAGATAAAATAAATTAAACACATTAGTTTATTATCAATTCAACAATTGATTGATTTGTATTTAAAGATTAAGTACAATATTTAACAACTTGTCATGATCCTCCAAATATTAAAAAAGTTATAAATGGAATATCTCTTATTTTAGTTTTGATATCTCTTATACCTCAGTTTATGAAAACAATTGCTTTCTATTATACAAAAAAAAAAAAAAAACATAATATGTATCAATTTTAAAAACTCTAATTAATGTCTAATCTTAATAAAGTATTAATAAAAAACATTTATGAATAATGATTTGATGCAATAATAACAACTTTATAATTTTCTTTGCAAATCATTTTTATTTCGATGACTTTAATTTGACTTTAGATTTATTAATTAAATATTTGATGAATATTAAAAATAAATAAATTTTTATTAATAAATTATATATATAAAGTTGATGTCATGCATAACCAACCAATTGGTTATATGGTATATACACTAACACTTACTTGGTACATCAAAATAGAGAATTGGGAGAGGTTGTAGCAAAGTGGCTTTTTGAGCTTGAGCCATTAAATAACGAAAAATAAAGGTGTTTAAAAATGTGGTAATAATTGTTTTTTAAAATTTTTTTTTAAAAATATATTAAAATAATATTTTTATTTATTTTTTAAAAAAAAAATTAACATCAACATATCAAAATAATTTTTTTAAAAAAAATTATACAAAAATATAATTTAAATTTTAAAAAATACAATATCAACCGCGTTCTCAACAACTGGTCAAACTTTATGCTGCAGTAGGAAGATGCGACGATGCAGAAAATGTGAAACACGTGATGGATGCCATAAGAAGAGCACCTGCCCAGAGTCTGATGGAGGTCAGAGCTTTGTGTCATTTGGGAACATACTATCCACATCAACTGGATAAAAATCTACGATTATCACCCGCATTGAAGAGTATAATTGATTTTGCTGATTGCTTAGAAACTATATATGAAAGACACTTAGTTGAACCAATAATTTTCCAGTTCAGTGCATCAATTGGCCTTAAATTGCAGCAGATGAGGAGTTCCTTTCTGTCAATCTTGCTCATTGCAAGTGCAGAAGCAGCTCGTCTGTTGAATCATTTGGTGCAGCCTCGTCGTTTCACGCACAGAATCCATTGCCATTTGAGGTTGTTCATGGCTGCTTCACCCTAAACACCCTTGATCCCTTTACAATGTTGATCGACGTGAAAATAATAGTGCCGATTGGTTTTGTTTCTACCATGGAGCTGTCACCCTGTCAATGACGAAAAATCTCGTCTTTCGAAACTTCTTGGCCAATATTGTAACATGATTTTCCAAATTGAACTGGTTTTGTTGTTAGTACCTGTCAGAAGATTTGCAGTGGAAGATGATGTAAGAGCATTTACAATTCATTTAATCTGGATTTAGACAAAACATGGTGATGCTGACTGCTTTTTAAAGGGATGGTTTCTCTGATTCTTCAAAAATGCATGGTTTAATTTTCCCTTTTCAATTATTAGTACGATTATCTCATCTTGTTTTCAACATTCATATCATTGGATTAATTGCAGGAACTCTGTGCATTTGACAAGCTCTAGCTCTTTAAACTTCAACCACCTGACCTGTCTCCTCCTCTGTTTTGTCCTCTTTTTGTTTCAGTCGCCAGCAACATAATCTGCTTTACAAAGGGCCATACCTAACGTGCTCTTCAGGCTAGGGCATTGACAGGGGAATTTAAGTCCTTGAGACACAAACAAATAGATTTAGACAGTGAACAGGGGACGAAATAATAAGTGGGCATGCATATACATATCTATATATATCTATATATATCACAGTTTTGGCCATGTGGATGATCTACTGCTTATCATGCTCTGGCTGGCACTCTTGCTTTTAGAATAAAGCATTGGTGTACACATCGACTGCAGATTTGAAGCCCACTGTCTCTACTCGCAGCTACAAGGCATGTGCTCTCTGCCTTTTCTCATGTTAAGATATTCCCTTCAATGGAGGGGGCCACTTCGGTTTTGCGGGAGGGAGGGAGATGAAAGCATATGATCTGAGCTGAGATGCAGGTTTAATTATCGTCAGTTAAGGGCTTGTCTCGAGTTTTTTAAGAAACAATGATGACAGAAGCCGGCTCTTTTTTGAAGGATTTTGGCACATAAACACATAATCCAGCCAACCAGCCTGCAATTTACGAGTCTCAAAACACATGCAAGTGGCTTTGGTTCTTGGATTTGCCTAGATTAAACCCGACCTAGCCATGTTATTGACATTGCTAGCAAATTAATAAAAGAATATCTCCCTCTCTCTCTCTTTTATATAAAATACAAAATAACTTGATAAAATGGTTTTTTCCATTGAAGGACCACATGATGAGAAGAAAAGGAAACAAATGACTTTAGCCAATGCCCTAATAATAGATAAGCAGCTTGGGATTTATCACCCTCACATTTCTTTTATATGATTAGATAGTAGAGAATATCCTCAAATTAATTTTTATATACAAAGTTTAAATCAATCCTTCTAATTCAATTAAAGAAACACCTGGCCTGGATAATTTTCTAGAAATTAACTTCTTAACTACAATTTCCTTTCCTTTTCTTTCTTTTGGAAGGAAAAAAACCTAAAAGTAATCAAAAGGAGATTATTGTCATTTCTATGAAAATATGATTAGCTCAAAAAATTGACTCAGAACCTTTGATTCAAGCTAAGTTTTATGAAAAAATAAAAAAATATTTAATTCTGCATGACTTATTCAAAATTCAAGTTGATCAGTCTACATAAATAAAACTGATTTTTTTTTTACAAAAAAAACCAATTTATGTTTAGCCGGTAGAAATCACTCCATGTTCGAAGTTTGACCTTGAGAAAATTGCACCATTAGTCAATAGATTTACAAATGATGATATTGTGGTTGCGATTTAATAATATATTTTTTTAAAAATTGTTTTTTTAATTTTAAATTATATTTTTATATTTTTAAATTATTTTAATATGTTGATATCAAAGATAAATTTTAATATATATATATATATATATATATATATAAACCCAAAATCTACTAAATTTCCAAAAAGGAATTGCAATCATGCAGGCTTCGGCTGTTCATTTATCCCGTATTCACTTTGAAGCTATGAGCTGTGACAATGAAGCCACCTACATAAGTGGCTCTAAGACATCTTATTGTTTTGTTTTTTGTTTTTGTCGGTGCCAATAGCGTGTGTCTGTGTATGGCTAAGCAGTCCTTAGCGAATTTGCCAACCCATGGTGACGTGGTTCTTTCAGCACTAGCCGGCAAAAAACTTCATTTTCTCCTCCCCCATCTTTATTTTTTTATTTTTTTTAAAAAAAGCTGTACCTAATATTTTTTTCAATGATAAGAAATATTTCCCTTTCAATTAAAATTAACCATAAACAAAGGCAACATGTCACTTAAAAATTATAAAATCGCATGGTGTACTAAAAATAAACTAAGAAAAAAAATTCTAAAGTAAACACAAAAATCTAGCATGCTGTAGGAAAGAATGTGCTTGAAGATTTAATTATTTTATAAATATTTTACTATATATATATAGTATGTGATAAATTCCCTAGTATAGTATGTGATAAATTCCCTAGTTTCTTTCATTTTCCTAGTATAGTATGTGATAAATTCGTTCCTTAAGAAATATAAGTAATTTTTTATCATAGTTTTAAAACTCGGTCTAGCCCAGCGGAACAACTCGAGGCTGGAACTGAGTCAGGTTGAAGAAAAAAAAGAGGAAGAAAAAACCTAGTGTGACCTAGCTGACCTGACGAGTTAACTCGGTGACCCAATTGACCCGACCCGATATGGTTAAAAACCCGGTTGCAAACCGTTAACTTTTATTTTTTACTAAAACAACGTTGTTTTGTTTTTTTAAAAAAAAATTTACTCGAGCAATTTGGTGACCCGATAAAACTTAAAACTCAAGCCTTGGACCAGGTCAGATTTAAAAATGATGTCTTTTATGGTTAATTGTCAAAGTATGTGCAACGTATCACTATTTTACTAATGGAAATACATGAAAAAAAAAATAGTGATACGTTATTTCCATTACTAAAATCAATATTAAAAAAAATATTTCATAAAATCAATATTAACTATAATGATAAAATCCAGAAAAAAAATATAAAAAAAATTATGTAACCTTATTTGCATTTTTAATTATTTTTACTAGAAAACAACAATTTGATATTGAAAAAAAAAATGGCACAACCACCACTAATGGAGCATGGTAAGTTTTATTATTTTAGTCTAAAGCCATTTACTAAACAAAATTCACATGCCATTAATTAGCCAGCCATGTTCCTCTTTTAGCAATCACCCACTTCCATTCCATGTGGAAGTTGCAAATTGCAATATTAAACATAGCTGGCTTTTTTGTCCAATTATGTTCATAACTTGTACCCTAATTTTTTTTCCCCTTGAAAAAAATTATTAAACCTCATCCAAGTCAACATCCAAATCATAGGATAGTCTAGATCTATTGTTTATTTTATTTTTTTAATATTAAAATAATATTTTTTAAATTTTTTAGATAAATCAAGTCTTAATCAAATATTAATTTATATCTTATTTTTTAAACTTGACCTACATCAAATCCCATGCCAATCAGTTTATTAGTGGACCTGAATTTAAGAAAATATTGTTTCTATGACTTTATGAGGCGTATTCAAAAGATAGAAACAATTTTTTTTTAAAAAAAAATAACATAGGTTAATTACAAAATTATTTAGCATTAAAGATGATGTGATATTTAGAATAGAACCCAGCAATTCCTTTCAAATATCGATAAGACTTATCTTGCCATCTCTGTGTTTTCTCTTGGTGGATCGCTCGATAATTGATGAAATTCACAGATTTAATTATCATGATTGTGAGTTTTTTGTCCACTTCAATCAATTGCATCAATCATTGTTTGGAAACCAGCCCCACCCGATAGGTGGATTCAAAATCTAATAACATCTAATTGAAAACTCAATATATGGAGAATTGATTTAATAAAAAACAGTTAAAAATTTAGTTATAATTCATTAATTTTTATTTTTTAATTAAAATAATGTTATTTTAATTATTTTTTTTAAATTAACCCAAATAATTTAATAATTTAATCAAAATCTAAAACCCGAACCTTGAATCTCACCGGTCATGGACCGGTCTAACAACTATGGCCTCAAGTGGTGAAGGGGGCAGCTCTCCTTCCTTTGAACCCCAGTTCGAGTCCCAATGGGAGTGGGGTTGGAGAGTTTGCTCCCTTCCTATTTTTCTTGGGTCCTCCCTGTGCGATATCCCTGTCACCCCCGCGGTGCCTTACCTGCTCACTAGGGCTTGCAGGATGTTCAGTAGACCGTGAGATTAGTCGTGGTGCGAGTAAGCTGACCCGGACACCCACGTTATCAAAAAAAAAAAAAAAAAAAAACTATGGCCTCAATGCTTCTCTTATTCAGCCAAACTATTAAATTCCCAGCAAGAAGGTAGGCTAGACAACCAAGTCGTTGGTCCCCATGTCACAGGGCATCTCTGACTTCCAATTTTTTTTAAAAAAATTTCTCCTTTGATGTCTCAATTGTTCGTTCTTTAAAAATCAATGGCGTCTCTGAAAATGTTTGGGGCAGCCAAAATTAACTAGTTGTCTTGAACAAGCGTCCAAACTTTTATATAGACTGTCCAAAACAACGAAAAAGAAAATAGAAGAAAATCTTTTTTTTCTTATAGCACCTATTAGAGATATAGTTTGCAATATACTGTGAGTCGGGTTAATATTTTTTAATACAAAAAATATTTAAATGATAATAGTATTCTTTTAAAAAATAAAAAAATAGGGACTGGAGTCATTAATTTGTATGAGTTTAATAAACTTGATTAATTTAATAGTATAATTATAAAAAAAACCTATGACAATAAAACAAAAAAAAAACAATAATGACTAATAGAGAAAAATGAATATTTGCCAATATTATAAAAATAAATCCTCTAAATATTGTTAAAAATATCTTAATGATTTTATTTGATAATAAAAAAAATTAAATAGAAACGAGATAATTTTATAAAGAGAAAAAAAATACAAAGCTTAATTACTAGCAAATCAAATGCTGAATTATGAAAAAAGAATAACCTCATGTTAAATAAATTGAATAAAACAATGAAAGGAAAAACTAAAAAAATCGATGAAAATAAATCAGAAAAAATCAAGTCAACTCGTGTTGACTTAACTAACCCGCGACCTGGAATATAAGATTGAGATAATTCTATAGAAAGGAAAGTTACAAAAATAATGAAGATGGAGGCCCAATAACATAATTTCGAAGGGTAAAGATGAAAAAAAATCAATTTTTTTTAAAAAAAAGAATCTAAAAAAAAGTCTAATTAAACTACGAAACTCATGATTTGGGTTATAAGACCGAGTTATCCCATAGAAGTAAGACTTGAAAAAATTATGAAGCAAAATTTTCAATTATCAAGAAAAAATAGATAGTAATCATTAGAACAAGGACCAAATGTGGTATAAAAATTAAATGAAATAAAACAACAAGGAATGAAATTGAAAAATAAAAATATATCAAGAAAATAATAAATAAAAAATAGAGAACAAAAAAATGAGTATCAAATTTGGTATAAAAATTAAATTAAATAAAATAATGATGGATGAAAATGAAAAATAAAATAAATCAAGATAAGGATAAAAAAAAATAATAGCAATAAAAAGAATGGAGACTAAATATTATAAATGAAAAATTGAAGGAGGATGAAATTGAAAAAAAAAATCTAATTTTATAAATTATTTCAACTAAAATAAATAGTAATCAAAAGAATATTGATTAGATTAAAAAGAAAACAAATTAAAGGACTCATTTGAAAAAACATTTATAGAATCATGTTTTAAAAAATTACTTATAAAGATGATTAAGTTATTTTACTATACTTAAAAAAACATGGAAAAACCTCTATGTCCTCATTCAATTTGAAGATGACTAAAAAGACCATTCTACCCCTAACAAGAGGCTTAATGATTTTTTTTAAAAGAGCAAAATGATTATTTCAATGTTCGAACCCATACTATGATTTGAATCCGGGTATGCATGAAAAACCAAGCAATTATAGATTTTTTTTCTAAACTGGCTAATAAGATAATTTTTCTTTAATTAACAAAATAATCATTTTACTATTTCAATCTACAATAATTTTATCACGTGGACCTCCTCAAAAAGAAAAAAAAAAAGAAAAATTGAAATCTACACTTCATTGTTACTTCTATAGCTTAGCATTGATTTTTTTTCCCGTACCATCTCTTTCAATTTTGACACATTTGGAAAGCCCCCCAAGGTGGAAATAGACCACCTTCAAGTTGTTTGTGTGGACACCCCCCGACCTTTCGTCTCGACGGAAGATTTGTGGTCATCCACAGAAAACGAGAGATCACATCATGACGGTGGTGCTGTGACAGCGGCATGCAGGCTCGCCTCCTGTGGGCCTCCCATATGGACGTTGTATAAACATTGACCGACTCATATTTTCCATGCATAATATAATATAATATAATATAGTATTATTTCACAATGCCAACAATATTAGAATCTCCAAGTTATTGGACCGGTAAAATGGGCATTCGAGTGCTTCTTTCTTTCGTAACGGGCATGGAATAGTGAAGGGAGAGATCTCGTTGCATTTCACCCATCAAAGCTTGAGATATTTTAATTAATGGCAAAGATTTTGCTTTCATGAGAATTGGACTTAATTATACTATTTTCTTAAGAATTCAATAAATTAATGAGCAAGGGGTTCTTCATACCGTTTTAAACATTATTTTTTAAAGTATTTTTTTTATATACTATTAATAATTTTATTTATTGAAAGTAGAATATGGAAACGATTAAAATATACAAAAACTTAATTTGAAGTAAAAAAAATTTCAAACACGCTCTAACACTCTCTTACTACAGTGAAATCTTAGTTTTTTAAACATAAAAATGTGCTACTTTTATTTTTTTACAATATTTCTTGGATTTGAGTACAAACAAGGAGGATATATTCTAATGAATTATATTTTAACTTAATGTCAATTGATGTATAAAATAATTTAAAGATATGGGAGAATTTATTTATAATTGAGAAAGAATCTGTTTTTGTGTTTCAAAAACAATTTTAAAAAATTCATTTTTTTTTCATTGTATCGAATTTTTTTTTTTTTTTATGTTTTCATATCATTTTAATATGTTGATGTTAAAAAAATTAATTTGACAATAGAGTATTGAAATGATAAAAAATATAAAAAAATTAATTTAAAATAAAAAAAATAATTTAAATATGTTCTCTAACATTCTCTATATGATAGAATCTTAGTTTTTTCAACATAAAAATATATGCTATTTTTTTTTAAAACAAAATTTTTTGGATTTGAGAATAGAGAAGGAGGGTTTATTCGATGAATTACATTTTAACTTAATGTCAATTGATGTATAAAATAATTTAAAGATATGGAGAATTTATTGTTTTTGTGTTTGAAAAAAGTATTTTTTTTTTATTTTGAATTATATTTTTTGATATTTTCATATCATTTTGATATTGATATGCTGATATTTTCATATCATTTTGATATTGATATGCTGATATTAAAAATAATATTTTAAAAATAAAAAAAATTATTTTAATATATTTTAAAATAAAAAAATATTAAAAAAAAAAATCATTATCAACAGTTCAAACATCGGTTACATCCTTTTAAACACCATACCCTCCACTTTAGTGAGAATTGATATGAAAGAATAACTAAAATTGACAAGCACTGAAAAACAATAGTGTCCAAGGAAAGCAGATCCATGTTTTGGCCACGAACTGAGGAGACATCTAAATTTAGCTCTAACGCTAGAGCCTCTCGAAGGTCAAAAACTCACCCCCACACTTTTCTCTCTCCTTTTTTTTTTTTTTTTTTTAAAAAAAAAAACCCAACACCATCGCAACACGGTTTTGACTCTTGAACAACCTTATTTACTTTATTAAAAAAAAAAAACAAATGAGAAAAAATCAAAATAAAAAAAATTAGACGAAAACACAAACGCAGAACAGAACCCATTCTCTCCCTCTCCCTCTCCCTCTCCCTCCTTGATCCATTAAAGGTAGAAGAAGAAGAAAATCTCGCAAAAGGAGAAAACCCATTAGAGCTTTATTGATGTATTGTTGCATGTAAATAGGTATAGAAACCCATTTTTTATTGTTATAATAACAGCTGCTGCTGCTGCTGAATCTCCAATGCGGTCTTTGAAAAGACCACAAACAAGGGAAGGGGAAAGAGAAATAGAAAGGAGGATAAGAGATAACAGCAACAACATTACGGGAACCCAGAAGGGAAATCTTATCTGTGATAGGTGTGGATCTGATGGTGAGTTGGGTATTGTTGGAACAAGCGGGGAAGGAGCTAGAACTTGTTGCCTTTGCTAGGTTTGTGCTGGTGAGGCTGCATAGAAAAGGAATATGCAGCTTCACATCTCGCGTAGCATGAGAAGCATCACTATATCTTCTAGCAGCAGCAATGGGTTTATTGACTTAATGAAGATCAAAGTCGCAGCTCGCCATATCTCTTATAGAACCCTTTTTCATTCTATACTCATTCTCGCTTTTTTGTTACCTTTTGTATTCATTCTCACTGCTTTGGTTACCCTTGAAGGAGTCAACAAGTGTTCCTCATTTGGTGAGTTTTTTTTTTATTGGCTTTTACTTGTTTTCAAGGTTTTTTGTGTTCAAGTGTCTGGGCATTTTTTTGGTTATTTTGATTGTGATTGTTTCTTCATGTGGTGGATGGATCTTCATTTGATTCGGGTTGTGATTGCTTTCTAATTTCATGATCTTGTTATTGTTTGTATGTATGCATTTGGCTGTGAGGTGTTTGGATCCTGATTTGATTTGGGGTTCGGTTGTTTTTCACATGTGATGAATTCGTGTCTTGTTTTAATCACATTTTGTTACATCTATGCATATTTTTTCATGAATGTGCCTTGTGTTTGTTTTGAACATTGATGGTTAATATTTTCAATTTGCTTACCTCTTTTTTCTGCAATACTAATACCCTGTTCTCTCCGCTCATATACATGTTTAAATACACTCACGGATGGTATTCATTTGATTATGATTTTCGCAATTGTGATTGATATCAAGAGTGATGGATCTAATTCTGATTTTATAGCTCATTATATTTGTTGGCATAGAAATTTCTTGCAGCCGAACGTATTTTCAGCTGTTTAACTCGGCTCCGGATTTCTTGATCTAGCATGATTAATTCATGGGTTTTTCCAATTCCATTTATTTTTCATGCGTGTTCGCATGCTTCTAATAACCAATGAGGCTTTGAACCTGTAAATTTATTGGAGATTTCAATTCATTAATTTGTGAATTCTGGGAGATTAGTATTGTTTATTGTTTATGATAAAGATGAGCTAAATAAAGATTTGAAATAGCAATTCACTGATACTTCAAACTGAAGCAGACTTCTAAAAAACATAAAGTCACAATTTTAGATTAATTATTTGGTTCTCCTGGCTGTTTCATTTTTTTAATCCTTTGTTTTTTGTGAAATTTGTTTATCATGTTTATAATTCAAATTACTGAAATGTTACAGAGCAATCTGGATCTGCTTTTAGATGTCTATACTTATTGGATCAGGGTCTAGGATCACAATTTCATGATGCTGCTTCTGTGTTTGTGGCGGATGCTTAATTCTTGTTCTTGCTTTGCTTTTGCACCGCAGATTGTTTAGGTAGACGGTTAGGACCAAGGCTTCTTGGTAGAGTAGATGATTCAGGGGTAAGTAAGCCTTTTCCTTCATACTTATTGTTTCAGATTAAGATATTACCTACTCTCCTACTTTTTGTTAATGGTGTTATTACAAGTTGAATACTTATGCTGGTGGTAATGATGTAACAGAGGCTCGTTAAAGACTTTTACAAGATACTCAATCAAGTTAAAAATGAGGAAATCCCAGATGGTGTAAAGCTCCCAGCTTCTTTTAGCCACCTAGTTTCTGAAATGAAGAGCAATCAGTATGATGCAAGGACATTTGCATTCATGTTGAGGGCTATGGTATGTGTCAAGTTATTCAAACAGACATAATTAATTTAAGATGTGGTTCGTTTCCTTATTCCTAACTTATTGGGAGGAGAGCAGGGTTGAAAAGTAGGTTTTAGCTTCATGGATCCATACTTGTTTCTGCATCTTTCATTTTGTTTCAAACTAGTTATATCCCTCAATGAGGGTTGAATCTATTACCAAGTATTAGACAGGAATTATATTTGAACTTTTTTTGTTCATGTTCATGTTCATGCTCATGCTCATGCTCTTGTTTTCTGTTAATAGTAATCTTAACATTTGGGAGTTTTTAACTGGAGAAATTTATGAAATTTGGGTGACACATCTTATTAGTAGTTGTTACAATTTTTTGTTTGCCTGCAAAAGAAAGAAAAGGGATTCCAAAAAGAGGGGTATAAAATATATAATACTTGAAATCTTGTACCTGTGTATTCTATCAAATAATGATTTGCTGGAAGGGATCTCTGCATGGTTCTATGAATGATTGCTATTAAATTATCGTATGCTAAAATGTCATGGACAACTGAAGAGAAGATCTAAAAGAATTAGAGCTACTGCTATTCAATTATTGCTTGCTGAAAAATGAATTATCAGTTTCATACACCAATACCTTGTTTAATGTCTTGACTGAAAAAGAGTAAATAGAAATGAAATGCCAATTCAATCTATCTTGAACAATTTAGCTGATTCTAATTCCCACTTATAGAAGACTATTCTAAACCTAAAAAATTCCATTGGATGATGGATTTCAAGTAGATATGTGTATGCCCTACTCCAGGTCTGATCTCTTCAATTGTAGGCTATAGATCACTAATTCTATCTTCAAACTTACACTTGATTGCCAATCAATCAGCTTTTTTCATTAACAATGTGATAAAGGAGGTGACACTAGTTTTGAGACCTTTCATGCCATGTCTGATACTGCTTTTATATCAACTATTGTTGTTGCTTATTTTTTGCATGACATTCTCCTTGATGAGTGTCTGATATTGAGTTTTGATTTATTCTTTGCTTGGCATCGTGGTCAGGTTGACACAGGATTGTCCACAGGACGTCTTGTTGCATTTCTGTTCTCTAGGTTGTTCTGTTGTGAGAATCTTCTATTGTTGTGAGGCTTTAATTATTTTTTGAATGTGGAGATACCTTTAATTGTTTATTGATGATGTGCTCTTAGAATTAGTTTGTTGGAAAAAGAAGAGTGACACAAATTCTTGACCCTTAACTCATGACCTGCTGACATGGATGAGTAAATTCTATCGTTTTTTTATGTAGGCAAGGAAGCTATATGTTAGAGGTTGGATCCTACTATTTAAAAATGAAAGATAAAACATTATTATTATATTGTTGTTATATCAGAATTACTTTTTGTGGAAGAAGGAAAAATTAAGAAGAGCAAAAATGAATTGACATACTTACTGATTCATTATATGAACCAATGAAAGAAGAAGTCCAACATGTTATTTTTGTAATTATTGCTGTATTTTCTTTTTCTAGGTCTTAATCCTTTTATTTGATTAATTTTTAATTCAATATGAGTATGTTGCTGGTGTGGGTCAAGAGTTTGGGTCACTCTTGGTTTGCAGCCTCCTTTAATGATGATCCCTTTCACGCACAAATACATATTTTTAAATTAAGTTATTTTGTGGGCTAACTTGCTATTAATATGACTTTTCATTAATCAATATTAGATTGAATTATTCTACTCAACTTTGATAGAGCTCAAATGGCGCAGTCATGGTACTAATACGCTTGTATGTTTTAAGTTTGGATCCTTTAACTGCAACACGTTCATGCTACTCTGTGTCATTGAAGTGGGATGTGAAATTTGTATTTGCTTTCTTTTGTTATGTCTTTGATTGATCCATCGATTTCATTTTTGTTCTCTTTTCTTGTATCCTTTATCCACATATATGCATAAATTCATTTGTAGAGAGAGGGCATTTACCCATGCCACTCCAATAGAAAATAAGAAATAAAAATCTGCTGGGTTGTTAAGAAATATTTTCAACTAATGTCACTCCTTTTTTTTTTTTTTTTTATCTTTCACAGATGGAAAAATTGGAAAGAGAAATTAGGGAATCAAAATTTTCAGAGCTGATGAACAAACACTTTGCTGCAAGCTCCATCCCTAAAAGCATCCACTGTCTCTCTCTACGTCTGACAGATGAATATTCCTCCAATGCTCATGCACGTAAACAATTACCTTCTCCAGAGTTCCTTCCTCTGCTCTCCGACAACTCTTACCACCACTTTGTCCTCTCAACTGATAACATTTTGGCTGCCTCAGTTGTTGTCACTTCTACCATCCAGTCATCTTTAAAGCCTGACAACATAGTTTTTCACATCATCACTGACAAGAAAACCTATGCGGGCATGCACTCATGGTTTGCGCTAAACCCAGTCTCCCCTGCTATCGTGGAAGTGAAAGGTGTTCACCAGTTTGACTGGTTAACAAGAGAGAATGTTCCAGTGCTTGAAGCTGTAGAGAACCATAACGGTATCAGGAATTATTACCATGGGAATCACATTGCAGGGGCAAATCTTAGTGATACAACTCCACGAAGATTTGCTTCAAAATTGCAGGCTAGAAGTCCTAAGTATATATCAATACTCAACCATCTTCGGATATATATACCTGAGGTGATCTCATATGAAGTTTATCTTTTCTGCTGTCGAACTTGGAGATTATGAATTATGATGCATATGGTCTATTTTAAAATAACCAGGGACCTAAGATGTTAAAGGGTAAAAAAAGCAACCAAAAAATTATGATGCTAGATGTCTTGAGGAAATGTCCTTGTGATTATTTTATGTGCACATAGGTAGAAACCACCTGATCTCACTTGGAAAATCTAGTCTTTTACCAGCCATAACAAATCAGGATCTAACTTTAGTATTCTTGAAAGTATCCAGGATTGTTGTGGGGACATTCATTGATTTGTATCAGGAGTGACCCTGTGAATTACTGAAGTTTCTAAAATTTTTAATATATTGAAATATGAATAAAATGTGATGCTTACAAATTGAAAAAGGAAGATGGATATGGATACAAATGATGATTTACTGAAAGTAAAATGCTTTCTTTTGGAAGGAAAACAGAGATAAAATATACCAAAGTTTGATGATTATGTCACATGTCCAATGGTAACAAAAATTTCTGAATTCCTTTCATTTCTAAAGGCTGCGTTAATCTCCCAAGAACTATTGTATCATTAGTCCAAGCTTTGAGGTTTGCCATAGTTTCTGCAATTTTGTTTTGTGCTAGATTTATTTTTTCTTCATCTGTTGGCTCAATATCTTTATGCTGATTGGTTATGTTGAACAGCTCTTTCCAAACCTTGACAAGGTGGTGTTTCTAGACGACGATGTTGTAATCCAGCGTGATTTGTCTCCACTTTGGGAAATTGACCTTAAGGGAAAGGTCAATGGAGCTGTAGAAACTTGTAAAGGTGAAGATGAGTGGGTAATGTCCAAGCATTTCAAGAATTACTTCAATTTTTCACATCCCCTCATAGAAAAGAATTTGGACCCCGATGAATGTGCATGGGCATATGGAATGAACATATTTGATCTCCGCGCATGGAGGAAAACAAATATTAGAGAAACCTACCATTCCTGGCTGAAAGAGGTAATCTCACCTGTTCCTGCTACCACCTTTTTTTGGTCTAATAAAACTATAGGATAATATTGACACACTTTCACTAACATGCTCATGCTGTGATATTTGCTATCATATGAGGTAAGTGACTCATTAAATGTGCTAAAAGGTAACCTTGATCTCAAAAATTGTTTTGTGAGAAGCATTGCACTAACAAACAAGCGTTACTAGCTCCAGCTTTTTTTAAAAATATCAATATGAGAAGGACCACTTCGGTAAACAACCTTCATCATCATCATATTCTTTCATTTATGAAGTATTGTTTTTACTTGCTTGCGTCCTCCTCACCTGTCATTGGCTCTGTGCACTCTTAATTTATTTGTGAGTACATCACTTCAGGGTGTTTCTCCCTGTAACATTTCAGATATATTCTAGTTTATAGTTTCATATTAGTTGATTGCGGAATGTTAGTCAAATATCTAATTTCCACGTGTCTCTAAATTCTGGATGAATATCAAACACCACAAATACAAATATTTCATATTGGGTTCTTCTGTTATGCACTGAATATTGGTGAGGTTGTGCTTATAGTGATTTGTATATAACTGTAGGCAAATAAGAGATGCTTTGCCACCGTTTTTCTCTTATTCTGGGTTTTGTTTATGTAGAACTTGAAGTCAAACCTGACAATGTGGAAACTCGGAACCCTACCACCAGCTTTGATTGCATTTAAAGGTCATGTTCATCCAATCGATCCATCCTGGCATATGCTTGGGTTGGGATACCAGAATAAGACAAACATCGAGAGTGTAAAGAAGGCTGCAGTTATCCACTACAATGGTCAGGCAAAACCTTGGCTGGAAATTGGCTTTGAGCATCTTCGACCATTTTGGACCAAATATGTGAATTACTCCAATGATTTTATAAGGAACTGCCACATCCTGGATTCAGTTTGATCAACCATATGGGCTAGAACTAGAACTGGAATGGAAAAAGACAAGTGATGTGGGTGGCATGTAAGGTTTTTCATGATTGAAAATTTTCTCAAGGTCTGCTTGAGAAGGCAAGTAGAAAATCATCCAGAAGGGAGCAGAGTTTCAGGTCTGAATTCTCTGTCATACCTCGTACCTTTGCAGAAAAGGGCCTGATCACCAGCACGGGCATGGGATTCTTTCTTTCAATCTTTAACATAGCAATCCATCATTTATTTCTTGGTTGGAAAATTGATACTATTAATGGTCTTCCTGCAGAAAGTCTAGTCTGATTTCCTGGCACTTATATTAGAATAAAGCAAATTACACAAGTTAGAAAGTGCATATGCCAATGCGCCATAGTGCTTGGTGCAGGAAAGAGGAAGGCTAGGGCAGATCTCTAGTGAGGGCTCCAGCATTGGTCTACAAATGTTTCTTCACTTGATTTTTTCCCCTCTTGTTGTCATTTTTGCTAGTACCTCCCCATTTTTTCCCCTGTCAATTTAATATCATCAAGGTGAAACATAGGAGTAGGTA
The DNA here is from genome assembly GCF_005239225.2 of Populus alba. Lineage (NCBI taxonomy): Eukaryota > Viridiplantae > Streptophyta > Magnoliopsida > Malpighiales > Salicaceae > Populus > Populus alba. The sequence continues at coordinate 13,405,687 of NC_133300.1, read as the reverse complement.
ATGGAGATTGCTTTATTACAGGTCCCGTTAAATTGGGGAACTTTTTAGGTTATATCTCAGTATTTGTTATGTACGATTCATGAGAAACATTAAAATGTGCAGAAAATTCTTTTTTTTTTTCTAAGATTCTGTTTCTCCTTGTATCCTTGAGCATTCTCTGTTTATGACATGTTTTAACATCCATGATGCTAATGTTAGGTCGCCCAAAACCCAATCACAGCTCTCATGACCCCCCCCCCCTCTTTTTTTTGTGTACTTGTATTAAAGAAAACCGTATAAAATACCAAGGGTATACTCTGAAAAATACAAAGGTCGCTCCCCGGATCATAGATCAACAACTATAGCTTCTGGAAAACTATATATATTATGCACTCTGTCTCATTTCCTTCTTGGAAAGAACATCGTGCACGACAATACCCTAGAGGAAGAGATGATCGCGTAGCGGTGGAAGGGCTTGTTTTTTTTCTCTGCATCAGGGTTCAAATCTCATTGTGCATGCCTGGCACCCCCGCGGTGCTTCACATGCTCACTGGGTTTGCAGGATGTTCAGTGGGCCGTGGAATTAGTCGTGGTACGCACAAGCTGGCTCGGATATCCATGTAAATAAAAAAAGAAAAAGAAAAGAGATGATCGCGTAGAGACAGAAATCTTCTGTACAATAATATCTTTTAGCAAACAAAAGATTCTTGGTGTTCATGGAATTTCCCAAGTTGATGATGACTAGAAATCCATTTACTTGTACGATTATCCTTTTCTAAGCTCCAACAACCGAATGTGGCAGCTCTGATCTTTCAAGGCAGAGGTTCATTGTCACTAACGCATCCCCATTATCTTAAATGCCCCACACCACATCTGATTAGACCTCTCTTGGAATTTTGCTTTTCTCATCTTTATATCATTAAATTAAATTAATTAAACACCAAGAGATGACCATTAGTGTCCTTTGTCTGCATCATTAATAAGCTATTTTGATTCTTCCAAAGTTTAAAATGGAAGAATCTGAAAGGTTCGTTGACATATCAGATATCTACTTGATCAAAAGATTAATAAATGCAATTGCCTGATTCTTTATTTCTGTTTTTTAATTTATTTTTAATTAATATATTTGTAATGTTTTTTTAATTATTTTATGTGTTGATGTCAAAAATAAATTTTTAAAATTAGAAAAATATTATTAACATGTATTTTAATATAAAAAAAATATTTAAAAAATAACCATAATTTTACTTTAAATAACAAGAGGCTAATCCGTGTCATCATTGAAAGAAGAATTGTATTAGATGTTTTTAATAATATGATAATAATTATTTTTTTAAGTATATTTTATTTAAAATGTAATGTAAAACAAAATAAATGTCCTTGACAGGGTCGTGATAAATCCTTAGGTCAAAGTTCACATGATCAAATCATCTCTCTCTTACATTAATTTGATGCCTTCAGTTTTGACCATTCTAGGAACACACCTCCATATGTCAGCAAATAACAAATTGGAAATAACCTTGTATTGCTTCATACTTTTTATTATAATTATATTAATTTCAGATTGGAGGAATAGATAGATACATCAAAATGATTTAAAAAAAATATATTAAAACTATTTAAAAAATATAGTTATAATTTTTTTATATTAAAACTATTTAAAAAATATTTTTGAAACTTATACATCAAAATGATCTAAAAACATACAAAAAATATTAATTTGAATAAAAAATAATTTTTTTTATTTTTTTTAAAAACATTTTTAAAACACAAAAATAAACAAGTTTCTAACTCTGCCCCTCCCATGAAAGCTTAGCAACTATTAATAATTTAGTGGACTATTTCAAACTTAAATTGACAATTTCCTATCTTGATGCTCAATGCTCCAAACAGTCCTCTTTCCAAAATTCTGCATTTGCAAAGAATAAAGTTTGGTGTTGTCCAATTAGTAGTCACCCATTTTGGTGAATGCTAAAACACAAGATGCTTATACATTTTTGTCCCGCCTTAAGCTACACTTCTAAGATACTTTAGATTGCTACAATATTTTTTGTGTGTGGAAAAATTTATCTTGCAAAACCACCATTATAAAACCAACATAGATATAAAGCTTATATTTGACTATCTAACAATCTAGTATTTATTGATATCAATAACAAGTTTTTAATGGATTTAAATTCTAGGGTTTCGATTTAGAACCGAAACCTATTTGGACCAAATCATGATGATTATTTGACAATCAAAGTGAATGGATGCTAGATTATTGATCATTGAATGATTCATAACATGTTTTTAACCTTGGTTTGATCGTATTTGATCTAGTTGGAGATTCATGTTGCTGAATTGGTATGAATGTTTTGCGTATTCTTTATTTTTTGTGTTTGATTCGTTTTTGATAAAAAAATCAAAATTTTCTATTTTTTTAAGTTTGGTTCGTTTTAAGTTTTGGTTTTGTTTTTTGTTTAGTTTTCAAGTCAAGCAATGTTTTTTTATTTGGTTTATGGTCGGACTAAAGATTTTGAGTCAACCCGGTCAAGGAAAAATTAGATAAAATATTAAGACCTTGTTTGGCTGATAATGTTTTTGCTAAATGTTTTTTTTTGTTTTAAAGGTATGTTTGACAAACACTTCATAGACCTATTTTGATAGTTTTGGTTTAAAAAAATGAGTTGTTGCCAAACATGGCCTTACATAAATAAATAATAATAATAATAAAAGAATGATTTTTGCTTGTTGCATACGACCCAATTCTTACAAAAATTGCATTTGAAAAAGAAGGGGGAAATGTTTTTTTTAGCATTTTTTTAGAAATTTTATGTGTATTTTTTTAAAAAAAATTCAAAATAAGTTTGTAAAATTCCTTAAGGATTTTGCTAATATTTCAATAACCCTAAAAATTTTAATTTTCAAAAATAGATTACAAAAAGTATTGGTTGCACATCCTACTAGCTTAAAAACCTATTTGTTTTTTAGGTTGCTTTTATAGTTGTGTTAAACCACAAGTGTGTGTTTGGAAGTGGGGTTGTGGTTGTGGTTGCTTTTCAAAGTGTTTTCTACTCAGAAAAGTATATTAATAATATATTTTTTATTTTTTAAAAATTATTTTTGAGATCAACACATTAAAATGATTTAAAAACATAAAAAAATATATTAATTTAAAGGAAATTTTTTTTTAATTTTTTTTTAAAATACTTTTAAAACATAGTGCCAACACATGCAAAAAACAAATTATGTTTTTATCTATAGGATCCACCAATAAACCGAGGTCTAATCTAAGTAATTATGAAGCATTTTCTACCAACTTTTCTTGTGGGGGTTCAATCAATGTTATGCCATTTAATGTTTTTGATTGTTTGTTACCTTTTGAACTTAGAAAAATGACTTTGTTTTCCATCTTTCTTCTCCTTGCGAGAGAAACTAAAAATTAATAAACATCTTTTTAGTTCATTTCATTATTATCATCAATTCTAATTTTATTTTTTAACCAAACACCTTATATATTTTTTTTATTTAAAAACAATTTTAATAACAATTTTAACCAAATATATATTTTATCAAATCAACTACTACTAAAATTAATTTTTTTGAACTTATTTATTTCATACAACAACTATAAAAACTACCATAATATCAAACATATTTTAAAAATAATTTTTCTAAAGTTATTTTTTTCATATCATAATTATAAAAACTACCACAATATTACTCTCAAACTCAACTAGGCAATTTTTTTTGGTTACACCATTTGCATTCTGTTTATTTTTATGTTTTAAAAGTGTTTTTGAAAAAAATTAATTTTTTTAATATTTTTTGTTTCAAATTAATATTTTGATATGGTAATATTAAAAATAATTTTTAAAAAATTAAAAAAATATTAGTTTAATATTTTTTTAAATAAAAAATATTTTAAAAAATTAATTATAATTATATTTTCAAACAGTAATCACCCGGAAAAAAAAAGGTGTGATTTATCATTTTTTTAATTTTCAAAATATTTTTTTATGACTGCTATTTTTATTTTTATTTTTTTAAAACCCTCAATGTTTTTTTTTTTAAAAATATTATGTGGCCATGACATTGTAAAGCTGGGAAACAATGCTAAGTCTTGTAATTTTTTTTTTTTTAAAAGAGAGAAACCTGTCCATTTCCATAGTCATAGGAAATTGCTAAGAGAATGCAAGAACGGAGGCATTGACCATAGATATAGAAGACTTTGAAAACTCCGAAACAGCCTCCTTTCTGGGGATTTATTCGATCTCTTCTTTTCCCATTACTATTACTATTGATGCACAACACATCAGTTTTTCTTCTTCATCTCTCTTTTTTATTGAAGCTTGGATTTTTGAGCCAAAAAGAGATTGGCCCAGATCAGTTTTAAACAAAAGTAAGCTAACCCATCAAGAATTTTCAATTCTGTTGAATGTTTGTTTTAGTTTTTTTGACGACCCAGTTGAGGATTTGGGTTTACTTTTGTGCTCAAGGGAGCTTCCTTTTGTATTTTTGTGCTGTTGTTATGCCCCATGCAAGTTATTCATCTTCTCTGAGTGGTTCTTTTGATTCTATGGATTGGTTAGAGGAAGAACTAGTTAAAGCTTTGTAAGTTGCTGTGATTTGTATGAGATTTGTTATTAAAGATTTAGTAAGCGTACCTGTATGTGTGTCACTTCGTGTTTGTGATTTATTTATATATTTGTGGCCTCCTGCATGATTTTGTTGTAAAAAAAAGGTTAATTGTGCTTGTAATTTTGAATGAATTCATCTGGTTATAATTGATTGCTGATTTTGATTGCTAGAAATTTAAATTCAAAACTGTTTCCTCAATGGTGTTTCCTTCTTTGCATTAGTTTCCTGTTCCAGATTGCTATGCTTTCTGCATAACATATTTACATGGGATAAATTCTATTTTCATTTGGCAGAGTACCCAATTCAGGATCTTGGTCAAATATTTGTCTTTGTAAGGACCCAAATCAAGAAATTTAGAGGGCTTGATTTCTGATAGAAAATTCAATTGAGATAAAAGGTCCAATTAGAGGTGGGTGCCTCGATTTTGAAAGACTGAATCTTTGAAAATGGCTGTGGTGCAAGATCAGTTAGAGATCAAGTTTCGATTGACTGATGGATCAGATATCGGTCCCAAAACCTTTCCGGCTGCTACAAGTGTTGCAACCTTGAAGGAAAATATTCTTGCTCAATGGCCTAAAGGTTAGAAAAGCTTCAAAGGATCCCCCTCCCCCCCTCAAATTCTAAATTATTGTCTTTTCTCTTAACTGTTTCGTTATGAAATTTTGCACAAATTTTATTAAACTGTGTCTAGACAGACATGTATTGATGCTGGGCTTCTCTTTAAAACTTTGTGCAAATTCTGTCTATCTGTGGTTTACTATTCGGAAGCGACAACCTTAACAAGAGGAAGTACCATAATTGTTGCCTTATTTTTTGAATCAATATGTATACACATTCCATTCTTTGGAGTCAGGCTACTGCAAAGTACTATGTTATAATCAAATTGATGATTTCCCAGAAATCCTTGATTTCTCCAGTTCCAATTATTGGATACATAGACTTCATGCATTTTTGTTCTTATGAATATTGATGAAAATTTGTAACGAAATTCTGAAATCTGAATTGATAGACTACACATTTTGCCTCAAACAAAAACTGAAGTAACAAATTATTTAGTTTAGTTGTTTATTCATCTTTGTTGGTAATTTGGATTTTCATACTCTTCTTTCTTCAGTTAAATAATTTACGAATTTAGATGGAATAGGATGGCACCTCTGAGACTCTAGTTTGGGTTGTGAACATGGTTGTTTTTGTTCATTGGCAATCCAGTGGGAATGCAGCTCTGTAAAGTGAATGCATCTGAATTTTCAGTTGCTGGTTATTAAGAACCACTGTCAAACTTGATAGCATAGCAATCAGATTTGTCATGTAATCTTGCTAGACAACTTCTTTTAAGTCTTTGTTTTTGTTGCTGTTTATTCCCTAGTAAAGACAAGATTTTACACTTGTGTGAACTTCGATGCTTTCTATAGTTTTAAGTACCTCCAAGAAATATTATTCAAGGTACTTAAAAATCTTAATATTTATTTGACCAGAAAAGGAGAACGGTCCAAGGACATTGAAGGATGTCAAGTTAATTAGTGCAGGAAAAATACTGGAAAACAACAGAACAGTAGGGGAATGCCGGAGCCCACTGTGTGATATCCCTGGTGGTGTTACAACCATGCATGTTGTTGTTCAGCCATCTTCTGTAGAGAAAGGTACAAGCATTATCCATCACCCGAAATAATGATGGCCAAATTTTTAAATATATTCTTTCTTTCCAATCGGCTGTTTCTTGGAGCCTTTTGGAAATAAATTATTATTTTTTATTTGAGCACCGTGCAACTAGCATGGCTTGTTTTGTTTTTTGTATAATTTTTGTAGATTCCCATATATATATATTTTTTTTGTGAAAAAGCCTAGTTTGTGGTTTTGAGAATGGTACCCTGCCCAATTCTTTACCCTCTTTTGGTCTATTATGTTAGACAGATGGCTATTTTTGTGGCTTTGTATAATGTATACCTTGTTATGTTACAGACCAGGGATGGCATATAAAAATGGTTGCATTTCATTGAGTTCCCAAGCATCTTATAAATTTTCAATGCAATAGTTTATGTCAATTCAACTCAATTATTGGCCATTTCAAAGCAACATTGATGGAAAGCTAACTTTTGCAAACTATACGGGCGATTACATAATTTTTTTGGCCTTTCCCTGTTGTATAGTTTATTTGAATATCGATTTTATTTCTAGTGTCTTATTAAAATTTGTATCCCTTTGTGGCGGAGCAGGGAAGAAAGGGGCAAATCAAGCAAAGCAAAGTAAATGCATTTGTGTTATATTATAATTTGCAACACCAAGAGCAGGAATGACATAAAGGTAAATTAGATACATGACAGTCCATTTCGTCTTCAATAAAACGTGGTGCTCTTTATGTTGATTTTTGTGTTTCTTTTTCCTCCTTCTGTGTTTCTACAGGAAGAGAGTTTGGTGCTGGTATGAGATAACAAAGTTAGCAAGTTGTCGATTTGATGAGAAGCAATAGCATTATGAACTTTTATAATATAGATCATACATAGGTCGGGTCATACCCAACCCATTTGGTATACGGTGATTGTAGTTAAGTCGATTCAACTCTGCTTTCAGGCAACTAAATCTCATATTTAGCTGAAAATTTCACAGAGGCACGTATCCCAGATTTTACATTTTGAATTTGTGTCACCTTGTCATGTATCGGTCGTAGTTGTACAATCTGAGGAGGTATTACAATTCACGTTGGCGGTCATCATTTACGTAGTTGAATGCTGAAAAGCTCATGACTGTTGTGGAATGCAATAAAATTCTTGTTTCATTCTTGATCAAGTGGATGGGGTTTCAATGTCTAAGGTCAAATGTAGTTTCTGAGTATTGCTTTCTTAAAGAACTTTCATGGTATGAGTTTGTTGGTTTTCCAGTAATTATTTTGTGCCTGAGAACCTTATATTTGCCTTTAACGTTTGTTGCACTTAATTGTCCCAAAGCTACAACATATGTATAAAATACCATGCAAGAAACCAGAGTCTTCCTCAGGTCTCCACTTGGTGCCCTCAGTAGACTTGTCAAATTTTGATGGAGCTATCAAATACCAACTACCAACCTTGACCACTTAGTTTTTTCTCAGGTTCTTACAACCTTCTTGCCCAATTTGATTGATGTTCTGGTTGTCTACGGCCACCTATTTGAATCTCACATGCATATTGTTGGAAGGTTTTGTCTAGATGCTGGCTGTCAAACTTGTATCTTCTATATGCTTGGTGGCACACTGGTCATAGATCTAAAATAACCATTGATGGGTCAAAAGCAGAGAGCTAATCCTAACTTTTCCTTCATGGTGAAGGTAAATTATGTGTAGGTGGGTATGAATCATGAAAATGTCAAATATGGTGGGTTGATGTGATTTTGGCGCATTCAAAATAGATTCATGACATGGTTTACATGTTTACTTGATGATCAAAGCACAAGTAAATTTTTTCTGCTGATGAGGGAGTCACTTTCCTTGGTTTTGCATCCAATCACTTTTTAGATCCACTCTTTGAGGGTCAAGATATTAATTAATTTCTCAGAGATTAACAATATCTTTTTCTTTCATTTTTAAATCAGAATGATCCATCTGTTGATGTGTTTAATGTGGATCTTTTGAAGAAGTCTAATATATTCGAAGATCATTATCTTTATTGAACCCTAAATAACAATTGTTGCTAAGATTTTCGGATGTTAAAGATAAGAAAAAAGACAAGAATCTTTTGTGGTCCCAGTAGATAGATATCTTGAGTTTGATTTCCACATTTCATCCAAGAAAAGATCCAAAACTGAAATAGACAACAATCTTGTCAGTCGACTCAGGCCACCTCTTAAGCCCAGGCATCACAAAATTACTTCTACTTCACAGGGTCCATACAACCTTTTATGCAAATCGAGTGGACATATTTAGGCAAAATTAAAAGAGGATTAATTTGAGGTTAAGATTTTATTGGAAAGCTTTCTCTAGCATAAGATATATAAAATACAATATTATTATGTTTAAAATCAATTATAAATGAATGAAAAATTGATTTTAGTTGGGAGAATTATAAAGCTTAACAAAAATTTTTAGTAGCTTATATAATGGTGTCTTAGAATGTAAAAATTAGGTCCTATGACATCAGAATTTTAAAAAAATAGACAACCTATGATTATGCCCTTTATCTTTGTTTAAGATTTTTTTAAGGGTATTCTATCCTTTTAACTTATATCTAATTAATTTTAGATGTATTTGGGGTTGAAATTATGATTTTATTTCTTCATATATAAAATAATAATTTTATATTAGAATTGAAACCCTAAATTAAATTAATTATATAATTAATTTTTCTAATTAGATTAGGATTGAATTAAAATATTTAATTCAAAATTTTTTGAGTCTTATCATGTCCAAATAGGATTAAGATTTAATTAAGTGGTTTAATTAAATAATATTTAGATAAATAATTTTTATAAAATAATGAGAGTTTTTTAAGTTGTAATATCTTATTTAGTTAATCCTAAAATAGTTCAGGATATTAATAAGAATTTTAATGTGATTGATTTTCTTATTAAATTTTTAAAAATGTTTTTCACGGAATTTATGTTAAATAAAATTTATTTTATTTGAAAAATTATCAAATTAGATTTGATTGAATATTTAAAAGTGTTAGAGATATTATTTTATAGTAGCATATAAATTTAGTAATTAGAATTGAAGCATGTAATGTAATTTATTATGATATTAAAATGTTTTTATGCATGATGGATGATTATGGACATTAAAGACCGATGTAATTGTGTTTTTATTTGATGGTTGAATGGTTGCGATTTTTATTAAATAGAATTTGCGTGTCCCGTCTTTTTTTTTTTTTTTCTGGGTTATAAATTCTTTTCTCATCTAATTCCCTTAAAAATATAAATCAAGGTTTCTTAATTAATTATGTAATTTAGAAATATAAGAATTTAGATAGAAAATTATTTTTTAATCCAAGATGAATAAAGAAATGACAATAAAGGCTACAACTAAAATGCTTGCAAGGGACTTATAAAGATTTGCAGCAGCTAACTAGGATTTGACCATTTAATTCCCTTTAATGGCTCGAGAGAATTAGTTTAGATATATTTATAATCATCCAATAAAAATGACATGACATGGGTGTATGTTTTATATATATATATATATAACTTGTTTAATTATTAAATCCCTCATTGAAATATTAAGTACATGTTTGAGAAAATTAAAAGCTATTTTTCAATTTTATATGCATAAAACTAGAGTTTTATCTATGGATAACTTGTTGAGTCATTCAAATTTACTATTAATCGAAAATGTTTAATGCTATAAAATTGGGTTCTACTTAACTAACTTATATAATTTGAATAAGTCATTCATGATTATATGAGGTTAGAGGCACGGGTTAGGAAAAATATATAAGACATGTTTAGACAAAGAGTTATTACTTAATTGATCTAGGAGTCATATAAAAATGTAATTGATAAACTATGTTATCTATCTAATTTATTTATTTTTGATTTGTTGAGTCACTCAAAGTAAAATAAATTAAATAGAATCCTAGCCCACTAGGAAAATATAAGCGAGATTTTTTGAATTAATATGGAGAGCTATTAATTTGCAAGAAAATAGTGGGATATCAAATTATAATTAAAGACCTTATCTAAATTTAAAATTTAAATATTTATACATAAAACTAATGCTCTCTATCTTTACATAAATAGGTTGGTAGATCAAAATGAGCAGTAATATATCCCTATGAAACATACTTGATGTTAACAAATTATCTTGATCAAATTTCATGGATTGACACTGAAATGTAAAAATTGTTCTCAAGCAAGAAAATAATGTATGTTCTTGAAAATCAAATTCCAAATACCCATGCTAAGGACGCTGAAAAAGAAGTTAGGAATGAACATTAGTGTCATGTTGATGATGATGAACAAATAATAATTCTAAAACTAATGCTAAGTTGTCACACGCTATGAATAAAAAAATAATTATTATTAAATGCAATTATTTAAAAATGATTTTTGGCCAAATAGGATGTGGTGACCACATCAGGATCCAATACAAACAAGAAAATAATTTTTTCTTAAACTCCTATGTTTCCACAAATAATAAGAAACCTTCCTATAGTTTTGGAATTCATAAAACACTTGGAAACATATTCCATTCATAATCTCTCCAAACCTCAAGTTCATAATCTCTAATTATTGTTGCATATTCAAGATTGTTCTTATCTTTTAGCAGTGATGATACACTTTAGTTGACGTCATCAAGATCTGAAAATCATGTTAGTAGCAAGAAAATATATTTTTACACACTCCCTTATGTGTTTACACTCAATAGATGTCATTTCTCTTATGTTTCACATAAAATTTTAGTTTATCACTATAATAATCTTACCTTTCATCTTTTACCATTGAATCTAAAACATTTAGTTCTTTAAGGAACTAATTAACAACAAATCAGAAAATTAACAACTTAGTAGCTCAATCCAAACAAATATATGGCTCAAGAAGCGATGTAAAAAACTAAAAACTACCAATAGAAAACTACAAACAACAAAATAAATTGGTGTGAAATATGAACGATACAAAAACATCAAAAAAATATAAAATTAGGAAAACTAATGAAATAAGATCAAATAACCCAAACTAAGAAATATATTATTTTTTTGTAGCAAACTCGAAATTAACATCGAAATAAATTTTTTTTTTGACATAAAACTACCTGGTAAGAATTTTTTTTTTTTTTGTAATTTCCAAAAATAACCCAACAAAATATATCCAAATAATCCCAAAATCAATACATGACACTAAAATATCCCAAGAATCAAGAAGTTTCAGATTTGAGTTGTTGAATCCAAGATTTGATGAAAAACCTTAATTTGCAACCTAAACCCTTCCTTTTTTTCTTTCTGCTTATATGATTTCTTTGATCTTTCTTCTTCTTTTTTAATTGTAGACAATCATATAAAAAATTCATCTTCTTTTTTTTTTTTTAATTTTATTAGAACTAGGTGTTAGATGATGATAATAATAAAATAATACGAAAACTAAAAGATAAATGGATATAAGTTGATTCTAAAGCCTTACTATAATATTAACTGATGTGAATTCCGTGGATTTAAAAATCCAGAAACTTACAAGCAAATCAACATTTTCCAATAAAACTAATTCAAACTTGTGATTGAGCTTAACATAATAATAATCTATATTGAGACATAAAAAAAGCCAGGCATATGAGTTTTGCCTTCTAGACCCATTCACGCATAGCATTTTTTTTAATTAATTTTTTAATTAATACCCTCTCTTATTTTTAAATTATATATCACTAGCGAGTAAAATTAACCTTACAAATAAATCAAATAAAAAAGAATAATTGAGATAAAATATCTATACATATATTTATTTTTTTTATTTTTTTACAAAAAAATATTAATTTTTATTCGATTTAATTTAATCCCCTAGTTTTAAAATTCCTAATACAAAAAAAATAAATCTACAATAGCATTGACATTTTTTTATATTAAAAATTAACTTAAAGTACTAGCAATCCGTGAAAAAACGAAAGCCCAAATCATTATAATTTATAAAATGAAATATCTCCATCGCATCAAAAGCTAAAGCGTTCATTACACTAACAAAGTGCCACGTGTTTGAACAAAGTAAAATCACGCTTTTCTACCAATTTTGAGAGCTTTCAAGAAGTATCCACGGACCCCCTCCCTCTCTCTCTTTTATCTTCTCTTCTGTGTTTTAACAAACAGCACAGGTTTCGCTTACTCGCTACAGCCTACGATTCATGGAATTCTTTTTAATTTTATTCTCTTCTTCATTCTCACTCTAAATTAAAGTAAAGTCCTTTTCTTTCGCTTTAATTTCTTCCAGCTCCCTTCTCTCTTCTTGTCAATCTCCAAGTTGTATTACTGGCTTGCCACCTGCTCAGCCAAAATGGCAACCACCGCTACAGCGGCGTCGTTTACCGGAGTGAGTCTGTGTCCTTCCTCATCATCCCCCCTTTCACATTCAGCTTCCATTAGGAATGCTTTGTTGCCTCGAAAGTCTCTTATTAGTTTCGCTGGAAGGTGGACTTCTGTGAAGTCGCTTGAGTTGAAGAGAAATGTTGCCCGTTTTCAGAGGACTAGTAGACCCACTTCCTTTGTTGTTAGATGTGATGCTTCTAATGGAAGGGTAAGTAAGTAAGTATGTTAACTATCTACAGTAGTCATGCCAATTATTGGATTTTATTTTCTATTTTATTTCTCGACAGATTACACAGCAAGAATTTACAGACATGGCATGGCAAGGAATTGTATCTTCCCCAGATGTGGCGAAAGAGAATAAACATCAGATAGTGGAGACTGAGCATTTGATGAAAGTCCTCTTGGAGCAAAAGAATGGCCTTGCTCGCCGTATCTTTTCCAAGGTTGGGGTTGATAATACTCGTCTTCTTGAAGCCACCGATAAATTTATCCAACGCCAGCCCAAGGTAATGTACTACTCTTTTATCTCCTTTCGTGCTTATTAGTACCCATCTAACATGTTTTTGTGTGGGTTCAAGTGAAGTTTTTGGCCAAAAATTTCCTTGCTTATGGAAGTTGAGATGTATTGTGGTGTTGCTCAATCATTTGATCCCTGATTATCAAAGCTTTCTTTGCAATGTGGTGTGTAGGTTGTCAATCTTCAATACAATTTAAGGCATTGATTATAAGATGTCTTAGAAATCTGACCAGCACATGATTAGTACCTTAGTGTTAAAGTCATGAACACCAGGTTTGGGCACTAGAAAAACTGGCTGACACATTTTACGATCTGTATGTGGACCCTCCCTTATTTGAAGCTAAAGCATGAAATGTGATCATGTCCACGAACCTATAATTTCACAGGTTTGAGATCTCATGTCTGGAGCTTTTATGATGATCACATTATCACTTTATTTCTCTCTGTCTTCTTATGTTAGGTTCTAAGCGATTCTGCTGGTTCAATGTTGGGACGTGACTTGGAGGCCCTGATCCAACGAGCCAGAGAATACAAGAAAGAGTATGGGGATTCATTTATTTCTGTTGAGCATTTGGTTCTTGCATTCACTCAAGATCAACGATTTGGGAAGCAATTATTTAAAGATTTTCAAATATCTCTACAAACTCTGAAACCTGCTATAGAATCCATAAGGGGACGCCAATCAGTTATAGACCAAGGTTGAATACTTTCCCTTTGAGCGTTTTTTTGTGTGTGTGTGTGTTCAAGATAATCTTGAAAGCAATGAAGCTTTTTCTTTCTCAAGTTGAAACTGTGATATGATTCAAGTTCTTGTTAATGGAACAGCATGCTGGGGTCAGGAGGCAGGAACTATTAACCATCTGGGTTGAACTAATGTTCCTGGGACAAGGAAAAATTTCTATTTTTTCAATATGATTCGTGGTTGCTAATAAAATATTGTTTTTTATGTGTCTTTGTACTCAGCTTCATATCTGTTGATAAATTATTCATAGTTTTGTTTTTTTGTTTCTCTCAATGCTTAAAATTCTGCATGAAGCATATCTGAAATGTTGTTAGTTTGTTACAGATCCTGAAGGAAAGTATGAAGCACTGGAGAAGTATGGAAAGGATTTGACAGCCATGGCTAAAGCAGGAAAGCTTGACCCAGTTATTGGCAGGGATGATGAAATCCGTAGATGCATCCAGATTCTCTCCAGGAGAACAAAAAACAATCCTGTGCTAATTGGTGAACCAGGCGTGGGGAAAACTGCAATTTCTGAAGGGTAAGCATTTAAATGCTTGATTCTTCACAGAGGCAATAACATTAAAGTAGGATCAACTGGGATTCTGGGTATTTCTGATAAATTGGGTTCTTGATCTGATAAGTTTCTGACTTTACTTCTAATCAGTAATTGGCCTTAAAAGTTAGTTGAAATTTTTCTGACTTGCAGCTTAAACAAACATCCTCAATGTTACTCTCACTATATTACCTATCTCATAGAACATATTAAAATAGTGAAAATGGTACTTAAGTTTGTGTTGAGTCCCAAGTGAAGCATGCTTGTTTTACGGACCTGGTTTGAGCTTCTGGATGCAGTAGGATGTTTTCATAGGGGGTGGTTAAATATTTTTTTTGTCTAGTTTGACTGCCAACTGGATCTGCTTTACATCTCGGTGGTCTATTTCTAGAATGTATAGATTACTCTGACTGTACTTTTGGACAGGCTTGCCCAGAGAATTGTGGAAGGGGATGTACCTCAAGCTTTGATGAACCGCAAGGTGCATTCTATATGCCCATTTTAAGCTCCACTCACTGGAACTATTCTTCTTCTTTTTTTCTCTCATGTTATTCAGAGGAGAGGCTGCATTGTCCATAACCTGTGGTTACTGTTTAACCTGGTAATGATTTCGTTAGATGTTGCTTTACAGCTAATATCCCTTGACATGGGTGCACTCATTGCTGGGGCAAAATATCGAGGGGAATTTGAGGATAGATTGAAGGCTGTACTTAGGGAAGTCACGGATTCAGATGGTCAGATTATCCTTTTCATTGATGAGATTCACACAGTGGTTGGTGCTGGTAAGCTGTATATCAGATATCTTTACTTTATCCCATTCCTTTGAGCTTATATGTCTTTATGGAATTGAATTCTCTCAAAGTAGAACTAAATGTATTTTTTCTGAGAATGCCATTACTTTGTGGCACATACCTGAAATGTGGATGAAGTTAAAGATTGGAAGCAGATTATTCTTAATATAATAGAGAATGTGAATGTGATCCAGATCAATACTAGCTGTCCTAAATGTGAGATGAGGTTTGTTAATGAACTGTTGATGATATATCTGATAACAATAACGACCTTCTAATACTTGTCTCAGGTGCCACAAATGGAGCGATGGACGCGGGCAATCTCTTGAAGCCTATGCTTGGCAGAGGAGAGTTGCGCTGCATTGGTGCAACAACACTGGATGAGTATCGTAAGTATATCGAGAAAGATCCTGCATTGGAGCGTCGTTTCCAGCAAGTTTATGTTGATCAACCTACAGTAGCGGATACAGTATCTATACTCCGGGGACTGCGTGAAAGATATGAGCTGCATCATGGAGTCCGTATTTCTGACAGTGCACTTGTGGAAGCAGCGATTTTGTCTGATCGTTACATCAGTGGAAGATTTTTACCTGACAAAGGTAAAACTGATGCACATAGATATATAACAGCCTAAAAGGCTGGAAGATAATTTATGTTGTTTAGATCATTCAATGTTGACTTCCTATAATGCATGTTTGGCCAGCAAGGTAGGATGTGCAAAAGCAATAGTATGCCTGTTTGTCATTATCCCAAAACTGATGTTAAATCTCATTATCATATGCTAAATTTATATAGAAGAGATATCAATTGTCCATAAAGTTTGTATTTAAGTTTTATATTTGGTCCATAAACTTGTGTGGTTTGCATGAACATGTATATCATGCTTCTACAACACCAAATGTGTCTACAATTCATTTATAAGAAGTGCAAGTCCACAAAGTGCTCATGTATTTTCAAATTGCAGCTATTGATCTAGTTGATGAAGCAGCTGCAAAACTGAAAATGGAAATTACTTCAAAGCCTACTGCCCTTGACGGAATCAACCGTTCAGTATTAAAGCTGGAGATGGAGAGGTTATCTCTTAAAAATGATACGGATAAAGCTTCAAAAGATAGGCTGAGCCGCCTTGATGCTGAGTTGTCCCTGTTAAAAAAGAAACAAGCTGAGCTGACAGAGCAATGGGAGCACGAGAAGTCTGTCATGACACGCATTCAGTCAATTAAGGAAGAGGTATTATTTTACCATGAAGTTAACTTTCTCTTCATATATACTAGATAAGTCAGCATGAGAATGATTCTGTTGCACACTGCCACGCGCACAAGTTTTGAAAAGACAAGCAAAAATGTTGTGAGTGTGAACTCCAATGTAATTTAATTATTATCAAAACAAAATTACCAAAAATCATTAAAAAATAAGTAATAAAATGCCTATTGATGTGGCAATCTCAAAGCTAATGTTCATTCCTTTGCTTTATACAGATTGACAGGGTCAATCTTGAGATTCAGCAGGCTGAGCGAGAGTATGATTTAAATCGTGCTGCTGAATTGAAGTACGGGAGCCTGAATTCTTTGCAACGCCAACTTGGAAGTGCTGAAAAGGAGTTGGATGAGTACATGAAGTCAGGAAAGTCCATGCTGAGGGAAGAAGTTACAGGTGATGACATTGCTGAAATTGTTAGCAAGTGGACTGGCATCCCTGTTTCCAAGCTTAAACAATCTGAGAAGGAGAAGCTATTGCATTTGGAAGAAGAGCTGCATAAACGTGTGGTGGGTCAAGACCCTGCAGTGAAAGCAGTAGCTGAAGCCATTCAGCGATCTCGTGCTGGTCTCTCTGATCCTCGCCGTCCAATTGCTAGTTTCATGTTCATGGGCCCCACTGGTGTTGGAAAAACAGAACTAGCTAAAGCCCTAGCTTCCTATATGTTCAATACTGAAGAAGCCCTTGTACGAATTGATATGAGCGAATACATGGAAAAGCATGCAGTTTCACGATTAATAGGTGCCCCACCTGGTTATGTAGGGTATGAGGAAGGGGGCCAGTTGACAGAGACAGTTCGTAGAAGGCCATATGCAGTTATTCTCTTTGATGAGATAGAAAAGGCTCATTCTGATGTATTTAATATCTTCCTTCAGATTTTGGATGATGGTAGGGTGACTGATTCACAAGGGCGCACAGTCAGTTTCACAAACACTGTCATCATTATGACTTCAAATGTGGGTTCACAATATATACTTGACACTGATGATGACTTGCCAAAGGAGGTAGCTTATGAAACAATTAAGAGGAGGGTAATGGATGCTGCTAGATCAGTCTTCCGACCTGAGTTCATGAACAGGGTTGATGAGTACATAGTTTTCCAGCCTCTGGATCGTGATCAAATAAACAGCATTGTCAGGTTACAGGTATGTTGGGATTAGTTTGTTTGGGCTGATCATATTTTTCTTTAGTGAATCTCCTTGCAATGTGCTATGAATTATTACTACATAAAAGTGGTCAGAGCTTGTTTGGTCTATTCTTGATCGTATTACCCAAATTAATAATTGTGTTTTGCATCCTAGTTTACTGCAATCATCTTGCAGCCCGTTAGATTAAGATTGGGACTTGGTAAATGAGCCTGCCTAGCATTTAGCTGAATTGTAGTGCTTGCATGTATATGTTCCAAGGTGTGCTGGATCTTTCACAACTCTTCATGGAGACTCATGGGAAATAACCTCTTTCTTTGTTAACAATGGAGCAATTTAATTTGAATTTCAATGTTAACCTCATTATGCTTTTTACACTGAGTGTAGCTTATTGCATGATGATCCAGTTTTGATGCATTTTACTGACTTCTTATGCCATATTTGCTTGTGCGTTTCAGCTTGAACGTGTCCAGCAAAGGCTTGCAGACCGGAAGATAAGAGTATTGGTTACCGATGCAGCTTTAGACCTTCTTGGGACTCTTGGATACGATCCTAACTATGGTGCTAGGCCAGTCAAAAGGGTGATTCAGCAGTATGTTGAAAACGAACTTGCCAAGGGTATCCTGAGAGGGGAATTCAAGGATGAGGATTCTGTCTTAGTAGACACCGAGGTTACAGCATTTGCTAATGGGCAGCTCCCCCAGCAAAAGCTAGTTTTCAAGCGTCTTGAAACTAGTGAAGAAAAAGCAGCTGCAGAAAATCGAGTTTTCTCACGAACTGTCTGAATGTTTCTACCTGCACTACACTATATAGGTTTTATACATTTTGTGTAGAGGGTTCGTAGCTCATGCTAAATGGCTTTTTCCATCTTGTATGATGTTTCCATTATAAAACTATATGGCTTTTCCCATCTTGTATAATGTTTCCATTATAAAAGTATAGGTCTCGAGGTTTGAAGAAATAAAAATACAGGCTTTTTATGCCTTAAGTGGTTGCCAAAGTTAGGGGCGATCTAGCAGCCCTGAAGTCTTAAGTGCACTAGAGAGCGACGTAATAATTTATTTCATAGACCAGAGTTTTCATGCATGCTCCAGTTGAGGAAATTGGCTATCCATATTGACAACATTGCTTTTAATATTTCATTTCAATTAAGCTGCATGAATCACTAACGAAATTTTGTGAACTGGAGAAAACAATAGAAAAGGTGCGAGTAAAAATTGATCGTAGAAAGTCATTTCTGATGTATTTTGTTGTGCTGCTATTATGACCTGACGAATTGGCCAGTGCGTCTCTATATCTTTTGAACTCAGAATCTCGTTATCATAAATTGCTTAAAGTCATGATCTTAGAGAAAACATCACGATACGATGTCCACGTCTTCTGTTGATTAGCAGCAGATGTCTCTTAAGCTGCTGATGTCATGTTAGTGAGACAGTCTTGCTGCAAGAACACTTTCTGCATTTCACTCTGCAAAAAGGACAAGAGATAATAGCCAAGACATGTTCAGAGAGATTGTCATCGATATTTCTAGACAAGAAATAAATACTCTCTCGGTAGATTGTTCAGCACATGGGCAATCGGGGGAATTCGGAGTGGCTCCGACGGCTTAATTTGCCAGCCCGCTTGGCTCACAGTGCCTTCCATCATAGAATGTAGAGGATATACCATTGTGCCACCTTTAGAATCAAGGAAGAGGGAGCACTGAAAATGGGATATTTTGTGTAACTAAAGATAGGCATGGCTCATTTACTTTGATATATCATGGCACAACTATGTCCCGTGATATTTGCAGAGGTCAAAACAACGATCGACAGTAAGCTTTTTCATTTGTGTTCTCTTCCTTGATGTTTAGTTACAGTACCAAGGATATGATTCCATGTGGATTATCTACGGCAGGTAGAAAACCTGCTTCTTTTAGTTGAATTCTTCCGCAAGCTCTGGAGCATCAAGCCCCCATCTGGTTTTAGACCGCTCTTGCCCATTTTCATGTACAGCTTCTTTGCTAATTCAGTCTTGCCTCTTAAACACATTCCATGGATAACAGCATTGTAGAGGGAGACATCTGGTGCAACTTGCTGCAGATGAAATGGAATTTATCAGTTATTTCTGAACCATTTGCAATGCTATAACAAGAAAAGGTCCAGATACAAAGGTCATTCATCCATGGCAGTTCTGCACCTTAGTTTGACAGAAAGGTTTTGAAAGACCAAATTTTCAACTTGGAATTTAACCCTAAACTATATAAGCGTACAGACTTGGACTGACAATTCACAAAAATTCTTTTTCTGGTTCGTTAATTATCACAACTACTAGGGTAAAATATGATATTGATAAGGAACTAAATTATTCTGCTCCATCTACAAACGATATTCAATGCAAGAAATTGACTTGCAAGAGGCAAAACTTTTATGAAACTAAAATTCGGTAAAGCTAAGCAGCTCATCTTTTATGCTCCTGATTCCTTAACAGAGTCCAGGTTATGTGAATAAGTTTATCTAGAGTGAATTCAGAGAAAAGCACGGAGTTCATGAAGAGTGAAGGCTTGAAGACAGAATAGATTAATCTTTGTATGCGATTATTCCCGAGCACAAAAAGGATAGAATGTTCAGAAATAAACTTACATCTAGTATTTCCTCCACCTCATCCCAAAGAGATGCCCAAATGCAACTTCTTATCAACGACAAATAGGTAAATGTGTCTGGAGGGCACTTCTGGTGAACCATGTGCTCATAAACTTCCAAAGCAACTTTTGGCTTTCTAGCAACTTCACAAGCACCAATAACAAGATTATAGGATGCTGTTGAAACTGAAAGCCCAGAAGCTTCCACCTGCCATACAAGCTGAAGAGCTCTATCCCATAAACCGAGTTTCTGGCATGACATCAGAGCAGTGTTGTATAAATGTTCATTTAATAGAGAATTATGTTCTCTTTTTAGTCTGTCAAAGAGCTGAAGAGCATCAACATGTTTATTTGCCCTGTATAGACCACTGAGCAATGCATTCCATGTGTACTCATCAGGTGTATGATCCAAAGACTTGAGAATTTTAAAGACCTTAAATGCTAGTTTGATTTCCCCTGCTTTCCCAAGTAAATTAATCAATGCATTACATGCAATAAGATTTGGCTTCAGCCCATGATCCAACATATTTTGGAAGATATTCAAAGCCATGTCCCAATTTCCCTTCTTTGAACATGCACCAATAACAGCATGCATTGTATCCTCTCTTGGTTTCACACCATTTTGAACCATTTCGCTGTAAGCTTCAAGAGCTAGCTCGTTCCGACCACAACGAACAAAAATGCTAACTAACAGCGAGTAAGTAACTTGTGTTCCATGATAGTCATTTTCCTTCATGCTTCTCCATATTCTTTCAGTTTCAACCCAATTTTTCTCCTTGCCACAAACAGATATCATTGTGTTATAAACAATTACATCAAAATTCTTCTTCTCTCTGGAAAATGCTTCCAATTCAGAAAACATATCAAGTGCTGATTCACAACCCTTGGTACTTGCAACTGCTTTCAGTATTAAGCTATATGCATGGCCTGTTGTGATCTCATTTTTCTTCATGTACTCAAAAACTCTCAAAGCATCCTCATGCAGTTCGTGTCTTATAAGGCAAGAGAGAAGAGAGTTACAAGCATGTCTGTTAGGTTGGAGGCCTGAGAATTCCATGGACCTAAGCAACTGCAGTGCACTTCTAATCTTGTTAGATCTACTAAGCATCAAAATCCTTCTTGATAACTCATTTTCATCAGTTTCCTCTAAAAAATGCACCCTACTTTCATTCGCAGTAACCCTATTGTCTAAAAGTGATGGTGACTGAACAATTTTTTCATTATTAATATCCGATCCCTGCTGAAGTGGAAAATTCTGTCCGCAAGAATCCATGTCAAATTGGTCTTTTCCACTATCAACCAAGTCTTCTTCCTTTTCATTAGAAACCAACTCAGAATTGTCACTGACAATTCCCCAAGGAGGTAATTTTTGTCCAAGAGGATCCTTATCAAATTGGTCTATTCCTCTTCGAACCAATTCTTTTTGTCTGTTATCTTCGGAAACCAACTTAGATTCATTACAAGCTACCACGCCTGATACAGCCAGCGAATTTCTCATTGTAATGGACCCGAATTGCAAACCCATCTGAGGCATCTTCATTCGAACACATCCAAACCAAGTAAGGCCCTTCATTGACACGGAAACCACATTGAGCTCACATGTTCCCACATGAATTCTCCTTGTTTTCATAGCTGAACAACCATATCCACCACAGTAATAACTTCTACAACAATTTCTATCTTTACCATTGTTTGGAAAATACACACCCTTTTGACAAGCAAGCCCATGCCATTTCATGGTAACTAGCATTGAGTTCCTCAACAATTCTCCCGTAACTGAACTAACATAACATAAAAAAGAAATATGCAAATATTCACTTCAATCTAAATCCTCTAAAACAAGAACAAACCAACTCGGAAGCATCCCAATTGCACTACACACACACACTATACAATCCTTTTCATAAAAAAAAAAAAAGGAACTATCTTTGCTTCAAAATACTAAACCACCTGCAACTGGAAACTACTTTCATGTAAAATACTAGAAAGTTTCGAAAATAACATCAAACCCCCAAAAGCTAACTACTTGGGCACTTACAGTACTTCAACAAGAGTAAGAAATGAAACAACTACGTAGTTTTCAGAAACAACCGAATGGAGAAGACCCAGTTCAGTCGCAAATCCTGATCTTATAAAGAGCTATCTCTGTAGAAACAACGAAAAGTGAAAAGTGAAAATAGCTTTAGAAAGAGAATTGCTTTAGAGAGGGAAAGAGAGAGGAGGAGGAGAGGGAGGAGATATATAGGATTATCTGATGCGAAAGATTATTGTATAAAGAGGCAAACGGAGCCGTTTTATACAAGGAATATTCAATAACCATGTTAAACGTCATCGTTTGTGCCTCTTTGTATTTCACCTTAAAAAAAGCAAGCTTGCTTTTTACTGCAGGGACTCCTTTGTTAACAAACCAAAGCAAAACCCTATCTTTGCCCATAGTAGAAAAGAGAGAATCAATTGCAAGAAAAAGAGGGTCAGTCTTTTTCTTTGCGTAAAGAAGTTTAGTTGATGGGTAAGCTTCATTTTCTTTTTTCTTTTTTTTGGAAATTGTTTATAGCTTTATTTCTGCTTCTAAAGTTTATTTATTTATTTTTACATGCATAACATGTTTTATAGCAGAGGAAGGAGGGGGGGAAGAACAGTTTGAAGTGGAATCATCAAAGAGTGAGAAAGTGGAGGTGGTGAAGGAAGGAGTAGCTTCTATAGCATTATTGCCATCTGGGTCCATTTCCGGTCACTTCATTCAGCTGCCCCACTCCATTTGCTATGGTCTTCATGGCACTGGTACCCCTAATCCCCACCTCACTATGTATCTGTGTGTGTTTAAATGTATGCTTATGCCTAAGTGGGTCAATGAAGTGTTACTGGTCTGGAAAAAAGAAATGGATGCAAGGTCTGTACTTGAACTATGGACAGGAAACGAGAAAAACAAACCAAAGTTTCAAGTCTTTTATCCGCCAGAACTTTTGGTGCAAGGGAATATTTGGAACTTGGAAGAGTGTTGTTGTCAATAATATTTACTTCTCAAATTTTCTTATAATATTACTACAAATTGGTTTTCATGGTGTTGTTTGCGAGAAATTATAGATGCACCAGCGAAATAGTGCTTTTAGAGGTCTTCATTTACAGTGTATAAAGATGCTAAAAATTATACAAAGCATGTCTCTTAATATTTGGTTCTTGCTAATTTCTCTTTTCTGTTTTGGCTGATTTGTGAAAAGACGAAAAAGAAGAACAAGTTATTTTAAGAAACTGAAAATATTTAGAATCGTAAAGTCACACTGAAGCTTTTTGGTTATTTGAATGCACATTCTGGCATAAATTGTATTGCTGTTAAGACTTTCTGGCAGCTCCATATGCGGTACTAACATTCCAAATTCATTTGATGCTTTCGAGCACTCATTGCACTACCTGATGGTAGTCACCAATCGCACCATAGTGGAGTCCTGCGTTTGAACTTGCAATGATGATATAGCCTATACAATTATGAAAATGAAATGTATACATGTGACATTCTGAGTGTTTTGACATTCAAATAACAAGTGAATCCAAGTGCTTACACGTGCTGTGGAGATATTTTTTCATGACCTGGTCTATTAGACCAAACGAATCATGTTGGGGCATATCAGGTTGGACATATTACCATTGATGTGCCAGCATGATTGATTTGTTTTACAAAAACTGAGTCTATGTAAGAATTCTCCTGCCTAGAATGTTTCTAGATCTTACAGATATTTTCTTGAAACAAAATTTGCTTAGTGGCCATCTTCTGTAAGAATTGATGTAAAAATCTCTTTCCATAAAGACTTACTTTTGATATGTTTCCGTGAATTATTTTCCTATTCTAAACTAATTCTTTTATGGTGAAAAGAATTAGCTTGTGAGAGGGAGTGTAGCAGAGGAGAGGATTATCGCCTGATCAAACTTACAATTGTTGACTTCAACGTATGGCGTGTTTGTTTCTTCGTTTTCCTTCTGTAATTCTTTTCTTTTTTCTGGGCTGTTGTTAACCACCCTTTTGTTTGTTTTGGTTGTCTCTAATTTATAACAGAGTGGGAAAGAACAAGCTGTTGTGGTTGAGTGTAAAGGCCATGATGCTGCTCGATTCCATAACGTTGATCAAGCTCATGGGTAAGCCTTCTGGGATTTACTGTTAGTTTCAGATTAACATCTGAGTTGGGAATCAGTCCCATTTCATGACTCTTTTCTTTTATTTATTTATTTCTTTAAAAAAACAAACTTTCTGATGTTTTTAAGTTTGTTTTAACTCATGCAAGTTTATTATCTTCTGTATTTGCGCTCCATAATTAGTTTGTGCATGCAAGTGTGACATATGTTTCATCAATTGGATTATGGATAAAATGTCAATGATAAACCTCATCCCAGTAATTAGTGATTACTGATTTACACAAGCTATATTCTGATTGACTTTTAGCAATTAATTCAAGTATAGTTCATAAACTTCCATGTGTTCCTCAGAAATTATTGAATTATTTAAGCTTGATTCTGATAACATTTCGTGACAGCTCCTATCACTCACTCCAATTTAAATTTAATCCCTCAATGTATTTGAGCTTACTACTAGATCCATATCTTATTAAGAAACTGGGATTTGTTTCTCTGTTCAAATATAGACCCTCGGCGATGAATTATTGCATTAACATGTCCTATGTTGTGTGTAACAGCTGGGAAAAGGATATTGTAGGTATGGTAGAAGAAAAGCATGGGAAGAAAAAGATTCATGTTTCATTTGAGTGCGAGACACTGAAAGCTGACAAAGCAGCTGAAGACCACATCAAGCAGTTCTTGCCAAAATTGGCTGGGCTAGATGCTGTTGGTACATTTTTTCTATCTGACCTTACTGCCCACTGGATAATTTTTGAATCTTTTATTAGCCCAAGCAGTAAACGTCAACCCCTATGTGGCATTACAAGAAATATGCACCATATTCAGCATTTAACTGTCTTTTGACTGATTCAGCTAAATAATAGTTTTGTTTGACGAGCAAAACAAACTTAGCTTGTGTTCATGTCAATTTTAACAGAGAAAAGTGCTCCAGCTTTTAAATGTCACAAAATTTTCTGATTCCGTATCAAATTACTATTGACTTTCCAGAGCAAGCTAAATAATTTGTGACGCTTTAAACGACAGTCAAATTCACTCTGTCATTTTTGCACAAGTTTGAATCCTTGATCACACTCATCCTCAATTTAACAGATAGGACAGAATTATACATATTGAAGTATGGTCATGGCAAGTTCCTTGGAACCCATATGGCATATTGATTCTTATACTTGTTTTCACATTGACATATGGTGTCCCAAACTTGGAACTTCTTGAAGTAATCTTACAGCATTTGGTTTACGCAAGGCGATAAATGAACTGTTTAGAGCTTGAAAAGCCTTGTAAATAAACTTGCTGAAGTTTGAAATTGTGCAGTTAACATTGGGAGGATGAGTATTTCAGGATTGGACTTTGAAGCAGAGGATGCTGGTGTTAAGCAGACTATGATTCAGTAGAGATATACCTCTAATCCTTGTCTGTATATGCTACTGCATGCTATACGTTAATCTATGACAAGAAGCTAGTTAATCACATGCAGCTATACCTTTTTTGCGTTATCATAAAATAAGCAATTTAATGCTTGATTATGCAACCAAGTTTATCGAGACAAGTCTTCTTGATCAAATATGCACTTTGAAACCAAGGCTTTGATGATTTACTGCTTCGTTTCTCTTGCAAAGAAGAAGAAGAAGAAGATTTACTGCTTCATTTCCTTAAAAAGTGATTATTAGATTATTTTGTTTATCCTATTATTCATATCAGGGAAAACCATCCAGACATCCTGAACTTGAGGGCTCTGTTAAATTTAGTTACCAATTCTTTTTACAGCTCGATCGGCTCACTTCCAAATTGTGCCAATCTTGTGCACAATGAACAAATTCGGGTACAACTTTCTAAAGCGCAATTTAATTCACATTAACATCAGTCCTGTTCAAAAAAATCGTGTAGGCCACGTTAGGCTTTCTATCCTGGGGAGCTTAGGAATAGCAATTTCCGTGTTTGAGAATATAATTGTGGTTGTTTTTTAAAGTGTTTTTTATTTGGAAAAGTATGTTAGTAATATTTTTTTTATTTTTTTAAAAATAATTTTTGAGATCAACATATCAAAATAATTTAAAAATATAAAAAATATATTAATTTAAAACAAAAAAAATTTAATTTTTTTTTAAAATACTTTTGAAATGTAATATTAAACACGCATCTTTGTAGACGCTCATTGCATAGGGGAAAGATGAGAAGGGCAAAAAAGTTCAGATAGTTCAAAACCCAACAACAGGAGAAGGATCATTTTCTTTGTCATGTCAACTTGGGGTCTTGTCACTTCTATGTCCAGCACATCATAGTTTTGAAACCTGGTTTGGTGTTGACAGGTCAATTTGGGACCCGACTAACCCGTGGCTGGAATCAGGCCGAGTTGAAGAAAAAACACCAAAAGAAAAAATTCGGTGTGACCCAGCTGCAAACCTATTGACTTTTTTATTTTTATTTTTTATTAAAATAATATCATTTTGATTTTAAAAAAAAAATTGACCTAATTAACCTGGTCAAAACTCAAAACTTGAGCCTTGAACCGGGCTAACCACCATGTCGTATTTTAAAACTATGCAGCACACCAACTGCTTTGCTTATAAGAAGTTGGAAAATGGCACAGCAGAGGAATCCATTTTCATATGGCAAACCTTAAATTCAACCAGAGGACAGGCCAACAGCCCTACAATGAGAAGATATGCTAAATTCCTATTCTTATAAATTATAATTATTGAAAATAAATGAAAATAAATAAATAAAACTAATAGGTATCAATGAATCCACTATTCATTCCTACAGTGATTTCCCTTTTTTTAGTCCTTGTTTTTTTTATGTTTTGGTCCTTCAATTTTTTCTTCTTATGTGGTCCTTTTACATTGCTTTGATTTGAAATTGATATTGATGATTTGTTTTTCATGTGTGTATATAAAAGTCTCGACATATCGAGAAAATCGGTTAATTCTCAACTTTGTGAAATAAAATTCAATTTAATTGCTTTAAAATAATTCTAACTTCAAGGACCATATTTGAAGCTTAAAGAAATATCCATTCCTTTTTTTTTTCCCTAACATCATGGATTGATTTTTACAGTCAATTGGGAGGAGGGGTTAATTTTGGTTCCCATTTTCTTAATTTCGGTTCCTCAACTTTTTTTTTCTTTCAAATTGATCCCTCTCTTTCGGCTTTATTTGAGATTTGATTAGGTAGTTTGTTTTGATTGCCTTGATACTGAGATCTTGCAATATTGAGAAAAATGTGTTAATGTTTGTTTTTGCAAAATAAAACAAAATTCAACTAATTTAAAACAATCAAGTGTTAAGAAACCAAAATAAAAATTAAAAAATTATATGGGGACTAGAGTAAACGAGCAAGTCAAATAGGCTAACAGGTACAACGTACGTGCTAATGGGTGCTAATGGGTGGGAGGTGTCCTTGAGATTCAAACGGTTGTGAAGAGTCTCCTAGTAATCAACAATGAATTCCACGACAACGTTGGAAGTGTCACCATACACTCTTCCCCTCTCTCTTTTCTTTCTCCTCTCTTCAAGAATCACACTAGCTTACCAAAATTGAAAGATGCCCTATTATTTATTTTTTATATTAAATTTTATTTTTATTATGTTGATTGTTATTTGTTTTGTTTTTTTATCATGTTTTATTGATTTTTTTTTCAATTTCATCCCCACACATTTTGTTTCATTTTATTTTGATATCAAATTTGATTTTTATTCTTTTGATTGCTATTTGTTTTGTCTTTTGTCTTTTATCTTCTTTTTTTTTTCTTAAATTCCATCCCTCGATATTTTATTGATTGTGGATTTAGCTTTGTGATTTTTATGGATTTGTCTTCTATGGAGCTAGTTCTTGTCTCATGATTTAGATCACTAGTTTCGAAGATTAGCTTGAGTTGACTTTTTTTTTTTAATCTAATTTCATCATTAAGCATCATTTTATTGATTGTGGATTTAACTTTTGTGATTTTTATGGATTTGCTTTTTATGAAGTTAGTCCCTGTCTCATAACTTAGATCACTAATTTTGAAGATTAGTATGAGTTGACTTCAAATTGTTTTAGGATTTTTTTTTTAAATTTTATCATTAAGCATTGAGATAGTTGAGGATTCAATTTAATGATTTTTTTTCACTTTTCTTTTTATAAAATCATCCCGATCTCATGTCCAGAGTTATGGGCTTAATGAGTTACTTGGGTTGACTGAGGCCTTTTATTCATTATCGAATTGTATTGTGTTGGATTTAAGTTTTATTGTTTTATTTAATTTTTTTTTTTTATAAAATTATCATTATCTTAATCTCATGACTAAATTATATATTTATGTTGGTAAATTGCCTAAGTTAGATTTTTTATTCTTTTTTTAATTTGATTGTCATTTAACATTTAATTTTTTCATTTTACTTTATATAAAATTATCATATTCTGAAAACCTTAAAAAAATATTAAAAGAAAATCTTTTCATAATATTAACAAATATTTATTTAATTTAATATCATTATCTATTTTTTAATTATATTATCAAACTATCCGCACCTATTGAATCAAAATCAGTTAATGACATTAATCTCATATTTTTCTTGCTTCTTATCCCTCAACATTTTTATTTTATTTTATTAGATTGAGTAAAAATTGACCCCGCCGCTTCCCAGCCCGCGGCGCAGAGCATTTCTATAACAGTCAGAGAAACGAAGAAACACATTGTAGTGTCCAGTTGTTCACAAGTACTCCATCCTTCACTGGAACTAATATAAATTACGCCACGGAAGCAAACTATAATTCACGAGTACAGAAGGTTGAGCCTTCTAATTTGCACTAGGATTTTCATAGAAAATCGAAGGGTAAAGCAACTGATCGATCATAGACAACAGGGCTCTGTGAATTATTGCAGTTACCAATCTGCCATGGAAGCACAAATACGGGCATACATAAAAAGCACACAGTATTACACGCTCACAGTAAGTAACAGATGATTAAAGGTCGTCGGCGACAGTCCCCAGCCCTTCTCTATGAAACAACTGACCTGAGCAGGAACAGGAAGCAATGTTGTTGAAGTCTAGAAGAGATTGTGAGGGTTGGTTACAGCTTCAGGGCAAATATAGGGTAGCCTATCCCTTCTCTTCCACATTTGCTCAGTCCACAAGAAACAATCCAAGCCTGGTAAGACAACTGTTAGAGAAAAAAAAGGCCGTCAATTGTTGAATTTTCTGGATAGGAAAAGCATGTAAAATACCTTACAAGTCAGTAGCATCTAATTTCTCAACAGAAAACGCATGCTCTTCCATGCCCGCACAACCACAGACACTGCATATCGTCTTACAGGTTGTTACTTTGTTGTTCATGGCAAATCGAAGATGTCTCTTTGACAACAGTCAAAACCCCCCCAGAATTTTATCTCAGTTCCTTTCTAACAAAGAGTAAATTACTCAGTAAAGGAGGGTACCTGCATGTACTCTGACTCACTCCAGCTCAGAAACCTCCTCGGAATCAGACAATGGTAAGAGAGTGCATATTCCAAGAACATGTCCATTGAGGCACACATAATATTCAATGCAGTCGTCATAGGCACCCAGTCTGCAGCTGGCACTCTGTGGAATCATTTCAGCTTGCTGCATGCTCCACAGCTTCGCTTTGCAATAAGGACACACCTCGGTTGGGTGAAGCTGGGCCCCCCTTTTAATCAGCATTTTCCGGACCTTTGACATTGAGAATGACTTAAAAATCCCTCGGAAAAATCCGACATCCCCTTCATCCCCTTGGTCAAGATGTTCGCAGGGGTCAGACACATACAATACATCTGTCCTGCACTGTGGCAAAAGAAAGCTCTTCCCTGACGTCCTAGAAAACCGAGTCCTATAAACAAAATGACCAGGAATGTGAACATTATTAAACAGGCCACCCTTGGTACATCCTGAGCAGTAAATAAGCAGCTTCCCAAGTGCCCTCCAATTCCCATCAACGCTGTGACTTCCACTGGACTGCAGATCAAGCATCATCTTTGGAGCCCTTGCTCGGCAAAATGCCTTCCACAATACTCGCTTGGCAAGATCATCAAACCACTTGCATACACACGAAAGAGTAGCTATCAGCTTAGGGTTCCAGTTCAGCTGTTGAAACACTAAAAAAATCACATCTTCACTTAGATGCCCTTTTATGCATTGACAGCTGGAGGAGTGTACGCAACGATATTGCTTTGTTAAAATCATTGTCTCCACCTAGTAAGGTAGTAATATATGATAACAAATATAATCAGTACTTGTTGTACATTCCTATCAAGATCAACACAGTTAAAAGTCAACAGTTATAGCATTTGACGATCAAATTTGTCAAGTTGAAAACAAAGGTCAGGTGGATTTCTATTGGAGAAACAACTGTTTGACTGTGCAATTCAGGGGCATGAAGCTGAAGGAAGAAAATAGCACTGGAACACGGGGCAAAGTGAACCTGTAAAGACTAGATCCATATGTTGTTTATATGTATAATATAATAGTAAGAAATGTATATTAAATACCATTCATATCATAGTCATGGGAGTGAATACGGTTCACTTATGGAGTCATATATACCTACAAATTAACCATTCAAATCATCTATTCTCATTCAATAACAAGAATGAGTGCCAGCAATAATGACGTTAAGTCAAGAAAATTCATGAACTGTGATCTTAATGAATAAATCTACTATCTCCAGCTATAATTAATCTAGAAGTTAAACGGAAAAAAAAATGTAAAATTGAAAGCACACAGCATCATAATCTTCAACGGAACCACAAAAGATACAATTGCAACAAACTTTAGTTGAAAAACGAAATCCTATCAAACAAAGTCCAACGTTAATCTATATGCGAGTACAAATACAACCTTCTGAGCTACATATGCATTGCTCAGTATAAAAGAACTCCAGCGCTTCTGTTCGAAAGTGCGCATGCCTTAAAAATGTTTAACATTTTATAGAAACTTGCCACGGTACAAGTTGACACTTAATCCTAATCATTAAAAGCTTCAAAACTTGTTTAAGTTCCATCAACTCAAGCATCACATAGCAAACTACAACAACGATTTTCTCAATGCATGTGAGCTACCCTCCAAAACTTAGATCCACAAGAACCCTTTATCAAATTGCAAGCCACTTAAACCAAAAAAATAAAAATAAAAATACAATCACTTAATCTAAGAAAAATCCACTTCACATATTCACTTGAGTATGCAAAAGCAGCACTTGAGGTTGAAGAGCTAAAAAAGACCCTAGCCCACATCAAAATCAAACTAGAAAAAGCAAAGAAGTTGAAACTTAAAAAGTGGATAGGATCGTAATTAAAATCACATAAAAAACCCAAAATTTCCTACCTCAGCAAAACAAGTATCCTCTTCTCATACCCTAAAAAACCCTAAAAAACCAAATTTACACCAAAAAAATGAAGCAAAGATTAGGCTTTTTGTGAAGAACTGGTTTAAAAAAAAAACACTTCACCAAAAAAAGCCGGAAACTGTGACCACTTACATGCACATAAACACCTTGAGACGTATTCCGGTCCAAAGTGAGAAATAACGCACTCCAGAGAGAGGAGTATGGAGAGTAAAGGAAATGCAGAGATTGGAGCGAGAGACAGAGAGAGCAGACGGCTTTCTTGAGGCTGCATATAGGAGAAGAAAATAGTTTTATATTTCTTGAACAGATACGGTTACGTGCTTATTTTTATTTTCAAATCAAAACCATTCATATTTCGCCACGCAAGAGTATAAAGAGCAAGTGTTAGAAGCTCATTGGTGGTTGTTTGGGAAAGAGTGACAGTCAAGTGGATAAGTAGAGCCCATACTTATGGGGTATTTTTAAAATTTGAGGGAAATGAAATGCCAAGAGCACTACAACTACTACACACTGTCCACAGGAGAAAGATTCTAAAGCCCCCACATTTTTCCACGTGTCAGGTGTAGATTTTTTCACAGCATATTTATTATTGGATTGATGACCACTGTCTGTGTGCCTCTTTGGCATCCTTTGATTGGGTATATTTCCACGTTTCAAATTCTGTTCGAGATTCTCTATGGTTGCTGTTTGAGGCTTTGAGCTGGTTTGTCGTTTCTTTGTTTTTCAAGTAATTTTTATTAAAAAATATATAAATAATATTTTATTTTTATTTTTATTTTTTATTTATATTAAAATTTTAAAAAATCTAAAATATTAAAAAAAATTATTTTAAGTATTAAAATTTCAAATTTTGGGCAAACATCCCGTGCTAAACTTTTTTAGAGACAGATTAAAATTATACTTCATACAACATTTCTAAAAAACTTATGTTTTATATACTGTTTTTAAATTTCTTTTATAAAATTAATATTTTTATATTTTTTTTTATCTAAACCACAATATTTAAAATTTTATTAAACCTCAACTAATCTAGTAAAGCCGGAATGACTCACCAAAAGATAAAACTTTTTCAGTGATAGTCTACTGACTATTTTATTCACAAAACTCAAATTCAAGATCTTATTTTAAAAAAAAAAACAAAATCAAATTACTTAAACTAACTATTTTTTTTTAATATATTAATATTAAAAATACATTTTAAAAAATAAAAAAAATATTTTTTAAAATAATCATCATTACTTTTCTTAATAAGCTATTAATAAATTATAAATGAATGTGGAAATTGATTGATATTATAGTGATGATGTTGCTGACAACATTTGCTGACAAAACATACATGGATTTTGCTGACAACATTTGCACTTGTTTGAAGGCTAAACCTATTTGCAAGCATGATTTTACATGATGGATGGCTTGTCTGCAACGAAGTTGTTGATTAGAAACATTTTTTATTTTTTATTTTAAATTCAATTCCTAATAAAGTTGCATGATATTTGGTGGTGCTATAATGTTGAGGCAAATAACATCGATAATAAATACTTTTTAATTATTTGTTGAATGTCATAAATAATGTGTTAGCCTGTTATTAGCTACTTAAAATAGAATTACTTGATGTGATGGTATTTCTTCTTGCTCGATGAGTTGTGCTAAAGGCAGATGTGCCATGCCAACCACTCGCTGAAATGGGCGCAGCATATTTAACCAGGGCCCCGTTTCATTATGTCCTGGATTCTCATCACCCTGCCATTTAAATTGATATGAAGTATAAAACACTCCCATTAATGAAAAATTCAAAAGAAATTCAAGGATAATGCAAATCAAAGGCTGGTATTGAGCAGGATTCTATGAACACAGAAGATGTTGCAAAAGCACAGCAACGATTCTATGAACCGGAAGGTTTATAGACATTATCACTCCACAGAAGTAGTTTGGGAGAGCATCTGGTCTGCCCTCTGTAAACACATCATAATAACAAATGGAATCAACGGATTGAGGATGAATTTAATCACAGAGAAACATGAAATCCCACGAAATACAGATCACGCATCACATTTAACAAGAGGGATCTTAACACGCATGATAAATTATGGAAGGATGAAAAATCATGTCATGCAGCTTTCTTTTGCAAGTCAAACTACACGAGGATACTTGTTTCATTCTTCACAAATAGAATCCAATCATATTAGGTACAAATTTGAAAAGAGAAGATGCATACACTCTGTATATTAGGCATGTCAAGATCAATACTCATAGGACTTTCCGTCCAATTCTATATCCAAGCAATCTAATGTCAACCGAAGCAATCGTTTTTACAGTTCCACAACTCATAAGCTTGTTAACCACACTTATCAGTGCAAGCTTGGTCTTATTTTCCTACCAATCCTTTGAAAAACCAATGGACTGTTAATGACCAAGCATTCACTTAGACTTAATTGTTTTTTAGAAATTTTTTCTTATTTTTAGTTTAGCAGTCATTTCCAATTCAGGAAGCAGCATTTGCAGAGGGTTTGCCATCTTGCAGGGAGATTACCGTCTCGAAAGCACCCACCAAGGCCTTAACCTTACTTTTCCTTGTCTCTACAAGTTTGCTTGCTGTTTCTTCTATGACATTATTAAACAGACCCTGCGCATCTTTCTTTCCATGAACATCTTGATGCCTCAAAACAAATTTTCCTGAATCATGTTTGCTGTCAATCACATCATCATCAGCTCCTCTCCTCTTGAAGCTTCTTCGGCCATCAGCTTTGAGATTTTGGTTATCCCCCAACACTCTTCCTCGCCTGAACTTCAACCTCCTTGGACTATTATTCTCAGACAGAATATCAATCACCCTTCCCCTCCTGAATCGTAATTTCACAGGGTTGCCATCTTTGTCCTCAGAAAGAACCATCCCAGACTTTCTATTCCTCCCTCTGTGTTCTGCTTCCAAAGTCTCTGTCTCTTCAATGCACTCGGTTTCATCGTATTCAGAGGAAGTGTCATCTTCTGCTTCTGTCACAGTGTACTCAGATTCGTCTTCATCTTTCTCACTATGGGACATGGAGGAGAGAGATTTTGGGAGGGATGGAGACTTCAGTGAAGACAGCAGAGGTGGTGATGCCTCGACAGAAACATTCTCATTGTGATCAGACTCCACATATTTGTTGTCAGCTCTCATCTTGATGACATACAATGTTTTCTCCTGGATCGTGTCACCGTTGGATTCTTTAAGTTTGCCATCGGGTTGAACAGGATCGGCATTCTTATGGGAATTCTTATTCTTGTGCTGCTTGGCATTAATTTCTTTAGCCTGAGGCGTGAGTTTCAAGCTCCTATTCTTCTTTGAATTCAGACATGCAATTCTAATAGGAGAAGGTTTACTGGACAATGAAGCTCGTGGGGATGTTAGTCCTCTAGCAACACCACTGACTGACCTTCTAGGAGAAAATGAAGCCCTTGGGGATGCTTGTAAATTCTTTGCAACTGTTTTGGAGGACCCTGTATGCCGTTCGATCTTGATGTCGCCTTTTCTTCTGGCACCAAAAACTCTTGAAGCATCAGGAGAAGATGATTTTGGATTCAAAGTACTAGCGTATTTTGCAGATAATTTTACTTCTTTAGCTTTCGACAACACTTGTTTCATAGAGACCCCTGGTTTTTCAGAAGATGATGCCAAATCCTGCTTGGTGATGCTTGGGGATGAATTGACCTCTGAATCCTTCTTTCTCCCAACAGCTCTTGTCTTTGTCTTCACCCAAATTTCACTTGACCCTGAACCTTGGCCGCCATCTGATTTAGTTGATGATTTGATTTTTGAACTCTCCTTCCTCCGCACAGCTGATGTCTTCTTCCTCATCCAAATCTCACTTGGCCCTGAACCTTGGCTGTCAGCTGATTTAGTTGACACTTCTTGTGTCAATGTCATTTTCTTGAACAGAACTTCACTTGAAACTGGACTTCGGCCATCAAATGATTTTGTCAGAGGCAACCCGGCTGATGATTTTTTCTTGGCCAGAACTTCTCTTGAAACTGGACTTCGGCCATCAAATGATTTTGTCAGAGGCAACCCAGCTGATGATTTTTTCTTGGCCAGAACTTCTCTTGAAACTAGACTTTGGCCATCAAATGATTTTGCCAGAGGTAATCCAGCTGATGATTCTTTCTTGGCCAGAGCTTCTCTTAACATCGAACTTTGGCTGTCAAAAGACCTTGCTAATAAACCTGCTGGCATCATCCTCTTAGTCAGGACTTCTTTTAACAGTGGAGTTTGGCTGACAACTGATTTGGTTGACACTTCTCGCTTGATGATCTCAGGACTATTAGCACTGGGGGATTTGGAATTGGGACTAGATTTGACCTTAACCACTGATGTACTGTAGTCCTCTGCCTGAGACTCTGCCAAACTTTGGTCATCTGGTAGTTTCTTTATAATCCTTCTTGGAAAGGAACGCCTTGCCTTCTCTTCAAATGCATGTTTCCTCCCATATTTACAGAAATCATGACATGAACCAGTAGAAGCTCGAAGATAGTGAGGAAGAATCTCCTTGCTTGTATCCGGCAAACTTGATTTTCCCATTGAATTTCTTTTTGAATTACCTCTATCTGCCTCAGCTATTGTTGGGGTCACTGCTAGACTGATGCTTGGCTCAGCCATAAGATACACACAAGATGAAGAGAACAAAAGTGTAGAAAACGCAACCCTGCCAACAAAGAACATCCAGTTATGATGGTATAGTTTGAATGCATTATCTAGAGAGAAAAAAAAAATGGTATTATCCAAAATCTTATTCTAATATTATAACCAGGAAGAGAACTCACAAAAATCTAATCTGATATCACGCGGAGTGAAAAACTTTGGACTGGAGAAATCTCAATCTTCAACCTGGAAAGTAAACAACAATCCATTTATGTTTTGAGATCAATGTAAATTTCTTGTAAACCACAGAAAATGATATGAATACCCCACATGAATAGTGAAACAATAAGGGGTACTATAATAATGATTTTACAAATTTCAAGAGAGATAAGCAGAAGAACCACAGACATCACTTATTTTATTTTCTGAACTTCAAAGAATTCAAAAGCTCGAATTCTACCAATTAACATGCTTCGATTGGTTATGTTTGAATTGTTTTACATATCAGACACCAACAATGTAAAGAAATCAACTTTGACACTGTTTTGAAGGATATAATCTTTTCGAGGATTGGATCAAACAGAGTAATCAAGAACTTCCAAAGCTTAAAATGAGATAGCAGAGCACCACACAATCTCATAATAGGAAAAACAATATAAATAAAGAACATAAACAAATAGATAAATGGAATCACTTTATTATCCAAGAATGAGAATTTTAACACAAAATCAATCTAATTCAATTCTATGCTATTCCAAACATCCTGGAAACCAAAATAAACCATCCACAGCACCAAAAGCATACTCACATATGGATTCTCTTATTCATTTAAACTAACTGACAACTGTTAAATACATTAAAACTGAGATCTTTCAATTTCTCAAACCTACTAACAACAATATTCTTCAACATGCTATTTTCATAGCTACACTAACTGTTTAACAAGGAGACGAAACAATGTCAATATAACATGCATTTCTATTCATTTTTTACCACATACATTAACAAGAATGAGAATTACAATAAAAGTAATCAAACCATAACACACCAATCAAATCCAAATGAAGCTCTCAACCAACATATCACCAAAATCCTAAAAGTTCATGCCACCAAATTACAAACAAAGATACAATCCAATAATTCACTAAACTAAAAAAGAAAAGAAAATAAAAAACCCCACATTAAAGCAGGATTTTTGTAACAGAAGACACAAATAAAAGAGAGAAAATAAGAACAGAAACGCACCAAGAACAGGCTTTTTCTCAAAAACCCATGATCAAAACACCATTTCCAAAGGAACCCTTTTTTGCAAAACAAAAACCCATCTCGAATTTTTCTAAAAAAAGGAACTTTAATATAGAAACAAAAGCAATACGAAAAGCTTAAATAAAGAAACGTAACAAGAAGGGAAGTTAGTTGTGTTTTTTTACATACCTGTTGAGAGAAACTGTATATAAAACAAGGGAAATGCAAGTGAAATGAGAATTTGGTCAGTTTTATTTCTTTAATGGTTTGGGGTTGAGAGATCATGCAAGCAACTATGTTTCGTTTTCAGGTTTTGGTATTTGGTATTGGTGGGCTAAGGCTTCATCTCTCTGTCTGCAATATTATGCGGTTGTTGCCATTATATTTCTACATGTCTATGAGAGAGAGAGAGGGAGAGAGAAGCGTGTTGCACTATATTATAATTATACCGCCTTTTGCCTTCTCTTTTGGGTTTTTATTTTACTTCCAGACCTAGCCAAAGTCAAAGATGGAGTTTTTGGGAAGATTTACGAACTTATTTTGGTGGTTAATTTGGAAAAATTATTGAACTTATTGTATCAATGGAAATTAGGCCTAAATTAATCAAGTTTCTCACAATTAAAATGGAATTTCATATTATATTAAAATTTTCAATTACTTTTTAAATTAATAGGTTCTTGTGGTTTTATTTCTTAAGGTTTGGCCAACCTATTTTGAAACATAAAAAAATAAAAATATATTTGGTTTTAAAAAATAAGAGACATAAAAGATAAATGTATTTTTAAAATAATTTTTTATATTTTTAAAACAGAAAATAAACATGTTTCATCTATCCTCACTATAGTCTTTTTTATTCTCAATACAATAATTAAATGCTATTTTAATTCGTTAATTTTAAAGAAATTGATTGTTAATAACTCAATAATTTAAATTTCAAACGTTTGGAACCGGTTACCAATTTTACATTACCAACTTAAAAAAAAAAAAAAAAAAGCTTTAGACCAGTAACTCACAAGTAGTATGGTATGGAGATAACATACAAATTTTAAAATTAAATTTTTTTTTAATTTTTTTCATACTTAATTAAAATTAATTACTACAATTAATATTTTAAAGAGTCTGTTTGAGAGTGTAATTGCAGTTGTTTTTCATTTAAAAACACATCAAAATAATATATTTTTTTATTTTTAAAAAATTAATTTTGATATCAGCATATCAAAATGAACTAAAAATATCAAAAAATATTAAATTGAAGAAAAAAAATAAAAATTTTAATTTTTTTAAAATATATTTTTAAAACATAAAAATAAACAAGACAAAAGTGTATTCTCAGGACATACTTTAGTTTTTTTCATTTTTTTTTTTATGGCGGAACCATTTAATTTTATCTTCTTTCATTTTTTAAGAAAAGAGGAAGGGTTATATATACCTTATTGGCGAACATTCACCTCGTTTTAAATAATTCTTAAAATAATTAATCGTTTTAAAGTATATTATATTTAATTCTCATTTTGGATATTTTGCAATCTATTTTAATATTTTAGATAATAATAGTAAAATTTTCAAAGTTTGATACCTCTGTTTCTATGAGAATAGTATTGGACTTTCATTTATGTAAATTTTCTGTCATTTTTCTGTCATCTCTAATTTAAAGAATGTCCTTTTTCTAAGATGAAGACATTCGACCCCTGTAATTTCTATAGAAATTTTAAATTAATGAAGATAAATTGAATTTATAGAATGTCTTTTTTCTTCAAATTTAGATGGAAATTTATTACAATGCGCAACTAATGCCATTTAATAAATTGAATTATTAAAATTATATTTATTTTTTAAAAAGTTAAATAGTTAAATTCAAAAGTTAAAAGAAAATTATGTTAGACTTTTTTTTAAAATTATGTGCTCATATAATAAATACTTGTGGTTTTCAATTTTCACGTATATTCTCTTTAATATTATATTAACATGTACTAAAAGTTTTTGGGATTTTACTATCACAGTGAATGCCAAGGTTTTTTTTTTTTTTTTTTTCCCCGAGTACTCAAAATTTTTAGGGTTTTTTTTTTAGTTTTAAATATATTTTTAATCCTTTAACATTGAATTGATTAAAAATTTAGTTTAATATTTTTTAATTTTTTTTTTATAAAATTATCAAAGATTTCATAATTTGGATAACAAATTTGATAAGTTAACTCGAATTGATTTAAGTTCATCTAATATATTGTTATTTTAATATTTTAAAAAAAGATATTTTCTTAATTGTTTTAATCAAACTATATTTTTTATTAATTATTCGGGATTTCTTTAGATTTTTTAACTTAATTAAATCACATCAGATCAGTTTCCATATAGTTTTTTTAAAATTTTTCTATTAAAAAATACATTAATAAGATCTTAATATTTTATATATAAAAAAATGATTTGAATCGCAATATAACATAAAAAAAATTCTAATTGACAAGAAATAATTAAGGAGGGGAAATCACTTTACCCTCCTCAAATGTTACAGTTCGTTAAAACAGTAATATATATAATTTGATTTTTTTCTTTTGTTAATCACATAAGCGAGCTGTAATTTTCAATTCTTAGATTAAAAACAATCAAAATATAAAAAGGTTTTTTGTAATTATAAAAGAAGTCGGTTATTAATATTTTATATACAATATTTTGCACGTAAAAGCATAGTTTTAAAATCCGATTTGATCTGGGGGGTTGATTTGGGACCTGACTAATCCGGGACTGGAATCGGACTAGGTTAAAGAAAAAATATATGAAGAAAAAACCCGGTGTGACCCGGTGGGTTGACCTA
Organism: Populus alba; assembly: GCF_005239225.2. NCBI lineage: Eukaryota > Viridiplantae > Streptophyta > Magnoliopsida > Malpighiales > Salicaceae > Populus > Populus alba. Next base: position 13,365,376 of record NC_133300.1, on the reverse strand, counting down.
GTCAAAAACCCAATTGCAACTCGTTGATTTTTTTAAAAAAATATGTTATTTTAATTAATTTTTTAAAAAATTAACTTGAATGACCCGATGACCTGATCAAAATTCGGGTCTTGAACTGAATCGGCTACCAGCCCGGCTCTAAAAACTATGCATATAAGATTTAATTGTCCAAATTAAAAAAATGGCAATCAACAGACATTGGATAATCTACAGTTTATTTTGTGGAGGTCGGTTGTAAAGATATTGTTGACTTTTTTAAATGGTTCCTTCCATCAGTTAATAATATCATTTCTTAATCACTTCTCAGACTTGGATTCTGTGAGATATGCTTTTTTTTATATGTGGGAAAGGATAACTTTAAAGAAGCAGTGCCTTGCCCATGTGGGCCATTGGCCAAATCACAAAATGAGCAACTTCTGATTTGGCTACCAAATGTTGAAAAAGTGTGCATAGGTTGTTCTACCGATTTTTTTTAAAAAAATTAATAATATATTAAAATAATATTTTTTTTTTATTTTTAAAAAATTATTTTAACATCAACACATTAAATCAATCTAAAAATATATAAAAATTTAAATTTAAATAAAAAAATTCAAAATTTAATCGGAATAAGTTCGACCTGTGTATTTTGGTTAGTATTTGTGTTTTTATTGCAATTATTTTTTATTTTTTAAAAAGTTTTTTTTTTAAAATATTATTTTTAATATCAATATATTAAAATAATTTAAAAACACACAAAAAAAATTAATTTGAAACAAAAATATTTTTAGTGCCATAAAAAAAACTATGATAGAACTATTCTCTAATAAACCATGTTTGCTTGATAATAAAAAAGTTTTGATATCATATTAAAAAATTAATTTAATTTAATAATTTAAATGTTAGATAAAATCTTATTTATATTATTCTTTAATAAAATTAATTAAACACAAACGCTGCCTTGTACTATAAGTTTGGAATTTAAGATTAATTGTTCGTGAAACCTAGAATTAGTTAAGCTGAATTCCAATTTATATACTTTGTGTCTTGTCGACGTCATCACTATATCAAGATTTTTGGAGATGCGAATATAATGGTCTGGTTATGATTATGATGATGCATGAATTGATCAGCAGAAAGGTTGGGTGCCTATATGATTTGGTTTGCATGAGAATTAAGATTTCATGATGGCAGGTATCCTATGCACCCTAAATTAATTATCATTCTTCTATAAAGTAAACAGTTTTATAAAAAAAATTATTATTTTTTTTAAAAAATTAATGTAAGAAAATCAATTCAATTAAAAAGTTAAGCTAAGCTGGTAGATAATGTATTAAAAAATGATTTATATTATTTTATAATACAATCTCAAAGTTTCTTGAAATTTGTAAATACTTATATTATTTTATGCTTAATTTTTATCAAATAAATAATGATTGTGAGATTTAAATTTTTTAACACTTGGTTATCAAGATTTTATTACCATATAAAAGAATCAATTCGACCTAAAAGTTTAAGTTATTAGGTAAGATATTAAGATATTATTTATATTATTATATAAAAATTAGTAATTTTTTAAAATAAAAAAATATTATTTTAATATATTTTTAAATTAAAAATATTTTTAAAAAACATCAACTACTATATTTCTAAACTCTCGTAGACTTAAAATATCCTATTTCAACTAGTGTAATATTGTCATTGCCATTAGATTCTCCCCTAATCAATCTACAATAAGTTATAATTTCATACAATATTGTCCAGCTAAGTCGTCGGCAAGTTTTTGGCTTGCTGCTGTTTCTCATGCTCAAAAAGAAAAGAAAATATAAAAATCTGCAGTGCTTTATGGCTGACATTTCACAGACTTAAAGGCTGGACAAATGGCTTTTCCAAGATAAAGCCCCTCGTAGCTACCCTTCCTTCGCGGGGGAAGTAATGTTGCTTGAACGTTCTCTAAGAAGTGTAAAGTATGAAAAGAAGATGATATTTGCATCAGAACATGGAGGCATGCCCTAAAGTTGCTGTCAAAGTCACGACCCAAATGGAAGAAAAAAGAGGAAAGAGACAATTGAGTAATAGTAAAAGTCACTTTGGATTCTCTCTAGCTCTCTCATGGTCCATGACACCCATGTTTTAGCTTTCAAGATCTAGCTAGCTAGCAATCATCTTCTTCTATTGCTGCGGTGTTCATCTCGAAGAAAAGTTTCTCTCTGAAAAGTTCTGTGCCCCACGAAAATGGAAAACAATTCTCTGTTTGTTTATACGTTTATCAATGAGTGGCTTGCACGAGCGTGTACGCTCAGGCCTGCTGAGAACGAAATTTCAACACAGCTGGTGTGGTATAGTTTTTAGTTGAGGAGAGGGTGACCCTCCAACCAGAATATAGGTTTTAAAGTATTTATGATGAACAGTGATCCTTTCCGTATTTGATTTTCTGGTTGAACAAGTGCCAGGAATCCATGCACAAGAGTGGACGTTTCCTCTCCAGAACCGGCAAGATTTTGTTTTCAAAGCTGTTCATCGAGTCATCTTCCTTGAATGCTGGACCCATGGAAATATATTATTAGAAGTTTATACTTGAAATTCAACATGGTAAGTAGCTAGAACTTAGAAAAGGGTTAATTAATGGTTGTTTACGAGCTTCAACTGTAGTAGGCCCAAGCTTTTAATATATGACCCCAAAGGTGTGGTAGAAGGCCATTCAAGGCAAGGCGAGGTTATTAATTTTGAGGAACATGAAAGATTGATTCCCCGACAAGTAATTTCCACCTTTGCGGAAGATGCAAGTGATTGACACACACGAAGCTTCTAAATGGATAACATATAAATTGCTTAGGAGCTCCTTTCACTAGAAATGAAGGACAGAAACAGTGCGAACAGGCAAGTTCAAGGAAGATGCAAAGTTTTGTTCTTTAAGGAGGGAGTTTGCAATATTCTTGGTTAATTAGTCCATGAACATTTGTCTTGGTGGGAAACTCACTCTCATCCTCCGAATTTCTTAATGATTTGGTAATTGATCATTTCTCAGTTGTGTTATTGTCACTAACATGAGAAGATGCTAAGCCTGGTTTAGAGTATCGAACCAGCCAACCTTCGCAATTTCTCAGGCAGTCAGTTTAAATCTCATGTGTTTGGTAATATAATGCGTGTTTTTTAATTAAAAATACATGTAAATGATGTTTGTTTCAGATTTTTTTATATATATTTTTTATATTAACACTTTAAAGATATCAATTTAATGTTTTTTCAAGTGAAAAAAACACTTTGAAAAATAAATTGTAACACAAAAACAAATACCCACAAGAGAGGAAGCACAATCATTAGCTGAGGAGACTTTTAGGAATTACTGAGACTACAATTTTTACTCATTGCATATATGGCAAGTTAAAGCTGTAGATAACAAATAGAAACCTGTTTGATGGAGGCATAATCTGCTTTTAATAACGAAGTACTCGCAGAACAAGGCTATTTCTACAATTGATCCTTTTGAATATCGTATCATTTAAAACATCTGCAAATAGGGACATCAAAACCATATATTTTGTTACTCTATTAGGATTCTAGGACAGATGATTTATTGAGAACTTGATATACATGTAAGTGAATTTAAGGTGGTGAAACTGATTGGCTAAATTTATGTTTCATGCAGTTTTCTTCCTGCCTGAGACAGTCTTCTTCACTGCTCCCACTGAGACTAAAAACTGATCAAGAGATGATAAGGTCTTCATGTCATCTGGTGGGAAGTAACTGGCTGCCTTGCCCATAATTGATGTAAATAGAAGAGAAAGTGAAGGTCGGGTAACATAACGCTCTCCCAAGAGGTCATCTAGGAATGCAAATGCAGCTAAAAATTCAGACCTGCCTGCGTTTATTGGAGCAGCAAAATGAGCAGGAATTATCCTCTTGAATTTCCAGTCTCGGACAATACTATCAATCCAATCCCTGACCTGCAGTATTAACAAGCACGAGAACGGTCATATTTTAGAAAAAAGCTGAACGTACTGAAATTGAAAACACTTATGCGGACTTTAGTTGCTCTGGTAGGTTGATAATTCCAATGAATTTCATCATATGTTTGTTCTTTGGTTGGATAGTACTAATCGTGGTATACCATAACCAGACAGATGATGGTCTGTTGTTGTTCACTTTTTAGGCCTACAGAATCATCTTAGCCCAGCTATAAGAGCTCTAATATTGCATCATAGCCGTTTCTTTACCTTTTCGGGAACTTTGCTGAAGACCAAAGTCCTCACAATGGGTGAAACAATCAACTTTTGTGACATCTGAGCAAAGCTAGCATTAGGTTCCAATAGATTAGAAGGACCAAGAAACAAGATCTGGAGGACCATTCTTTCCCAACCTGCACCAAGAACTTGATTTCAATGTGATGCATACACACTCTCACCCTCAGACTGCATGCAACACCATATTCGGTTTCCGTGTTGGAAGTGGGATTCAAATACTAACCTTTTTGCCGGCTCATCTGGTTATCAACAACTGGTTCCTGAGGGACTTCCTTTCCTTTACTAAGAATTTTTACAGCCAAGCCATTCTTTGCTGATGCTAGCAAGGATTCTTTGCCAATACATTCAGGTGGCATTCTTGGCACAAAAATCACAGCATCTGTTACCAGTAGTGATCTTGAACGCTTGTGATAGAAAGCTACCTCGACATACGGTCCAATTCCTGAGATAATACACAACAAATTTGTTCGAATTGTCGTTAAATGAAGTTTAATTCATTGCATGTGCAATCTACATTACCAACTTCAGGCGAGCTTAGGACTTTCTGTTCAATCTCATCAGCCCAAGGGGTAGACATATCCTCATCAGTCAAGGTTTTGGCACGAAAAATTCCAAAGAACTCAAGTGGCAAATTCAGGGGCCAGCTCCATTGCCTTGGTGCCACCCATATTTGGGCCCGTGGAAATTTTCTTGAAAATGGGCCAACAAAGATTTTATGTTCATAAGCAAATGTAGGCAGGACAATGTATTCGACTGGAGCTCCCAACTCCTTCAAAAGCTGGCAGAGTAAGACCTCTCATCAAAATGTGGCCAATTTTGCTTAAGGGGATACATTAAATAACCAAATAATGACTATTAGACATAACTGACTTCCCTTCAGTTGTTTCTTATTTCCATCAAGCATGAAGACAACTTAATAGTGATAAATTCTGAGGTTTTAGGAGCACATGTCGCCATTTTTCTTTTATTTTGAATTTTGAGGTAGGAAATAGAAGCACTTCCTTTCACAAGGATGTACTTTCCTACTGTCAAGTAATCAATGTCTTGACATGAACTAGCATCCAACAGTTGGTTTTCATGTAGGAAAAGCAAACAAAGAACAGATCTCCTGCAACAGGTTCATCTGGAATAGAAGTGAGGACCAATAGCCAATTCTAATAATTTTGCACTTCCTACTTCCTACATATATCATATACAACTGTATAGTTGATAAAATAAAATAAAATTATAACTTAAGGCAAGGGTAAGCCATTTTGGTTTGCTATCTACGAGTAAAAGTGGTTTTATTGGATAGTCCTAGAAAAGACAGATCAGTTTTGCCCCTAATAGTGGGTAACCCAATACCAGACTTGAAGATGCAATCAATGGCACATGGCACTGTCCTTGAATGAACTTGCAATAATGAGCATAGAAAATAAAGTAACAAAAATACATTTCCTGCGTTACAGAAACAGACTAAAATCCACATACACTCAAATCCTACATGCAACAAAATAAGACTGACAGTATCTAGTTAAAGAGTAAAAAAAGGTACACAAGGTATAACCTGAATACACTCCTCTGTTGGAGCAATGGGTGCGTGGACCCATAATCCTCCAGATTTGAGTTTGATGACTGTCATTCGAATGTTTGTTGATACACTGCTGAAGCCTAATGCTTGTTCTTGTTCGAATAGCCATATACAACTCTTCACAGCCTAAGGCATAAAACAGAAGAAAAGGGGGGAACACTTAGTGTAATGAACAGACCTTCTAGCTACAGCTTATATTAGCATACAAAAGAATTGTGTCTTTTACAATTCTTATGTTTCCCATGCATATCAAATACAACTCTTGCTCTATTTTCTGGACTATTTTAATACGAGCTAAAGACCATTTCTTTTTCCCATACTGATAGAATTTCATCAAGTGGGGATTGAAATGGAGGACCTCACTATGAAGGAAGTTCTGCTCCACCAATTCATCCAGAGCTGCTTCCCAGTTTAAGAAGACATATAACAATAAAACAGAACATTTTACTTTACATATGTATCCATCTTTTAGGCTGACTTCTTTGGTCTCATAATTCATATTCAGCCATGGAAAGGAGCTCCAGCATTCAGGGGTTTGGTGATCTAAATTGCACTATCCAATATGTTATTGGTTTCCAATTCCAAATGCACAATATAGAAATTCAGGAAATTTTATTTGTATTTCAGTTCCTTGAGGACAGTATAAAGTGATTTCAGGTGTCTGATTTTATATTAAGTTTTTTATAGAGAATAAGGCAAACCGTTATAGGGTTCTTGGAGACCACAACGTAGATAGAACCCAAAGGCTCTACAAGGGGAAAAAAAGTGCTGAAAAAGCATCCTTGTTTGAAAGCTTTTTATGCCGCCATTGTTCTGGGTGTTTCAAACACGACATTTTCGAAGTATCTTATTGAAGAGCTTTCATGATTTTCTAATGGTATGTGAAGAAGTAGTATCTTCAACCACATATTGAAATTGAAACAGCCTACTGTATAAAGCATCGAATTCAGTAGACGGTAAAAAAGTCTTCGATTTCTTCATCTAAAAGACATTTCTACGTGACCTCATAGATCAAGATTCCTTATATTTTCCTTAAGAAAACATTAATATTGGGAAAACATATTAACTGAGAAGAAGTTTCCAATCTGCTCATTCCACTTCACAAGTTTTTGTTAGTGTAAAAACTTGAAACACAGCAAATATGAAAAACAAAGCCCTATCATAATTTTTATCACAGACAGAACACCTGCTACAATGATGCTTCACCTAATTAAAGTTAGCAATGTGTACAACAATGCAGCACGAAATATAAGCCCTTCATGCAAGCAAAAACATCAACCTCCACTAATTTGCTCATCAACAATTAAAGAGCAGAAACCAGATTATAAAACAAACAGTGACATGATGATGTAATTTATCTCTCCTAATAGGTACATGAAGTCTATAAGATGCCAAATACAAGAGACTGCGAGGGATAAAACCAGAAGACAGACAAGTTTGTAAATATGCATAGCAAAGGAAAATTAAGCATTATTCTTGACCAAAATCCTTAGCAACCAAAGTTACCGATCATTAAATTTTATTTAGGCCAAGTTGAAGATAAAGAAAGTTACCTCAGTCCTTATAGTGCGCCTATTAAGGAAAGGACCAAGAGGGAAAGGAAACCCAGTAAAGTTTAGGTAAAACCTGCCACCACCGCCGCCGCCGCTGCTAGTGCTAGTTGTGGTAGGGGTGTTACTTGCAGCAGCAACCACCAAGCTGAAGCTCTCTGGTCTCCTGTTTCTGGGTTTTAACTGAAAAGGAACACCCTTCAAGGACCCACCAAAAAAACTAGAACTTGAGTCTTTTAAAGTGGTTGGATTCTGTAGGACTGTGGATTTTGGGCAAGAAATGGTAATGGCTGCCACCATTTTTCTTGAAACGGTGTCAGATTTTACCAGAGCATAGATGCTTCAAAAGGTTGTAGGGGGTGTCCATAGAGTTAACAGAATCCATAGTTGGAATTTCCCCCGCTATGTTTGCGACACGTGTTAGATTTTCCTACATGTAATTTTCTAGAAATTTATTGTGGGCGGGGAAAAAAGGGGCAATGGAATGGAAATTATTGGTTGATTTATAATATGTTTTTTTTTTTTAAAAAAAAAATATATATATATATATATTAAAATAAATTAATTTAAAATAAAAAAATATCTTTAAAAATATTTTAAAACAAACAAAATATTAACTCTGGATAGATTGTACCCACGAACCCTTAAATCATAATTGAATTTATTGGCCAAAAACAAATATTTAATGTCTAATTACAATTACAATCACATTAAAAAAATTTAAGAAACTTGGCGATTTCATTGTATATGTTTGCACTGTTTATATTGTGGATTGGAGGCCTTTTTTTTTCCTGGTCATTGAGCTTTTGTTTTTAATTCGACTGCATCATTTTATGTGTGGCTTTTGGTGTTTTATGAGTTGGTAGTGTAACGATCCATTATTTTCATATCAATTTTAAACACTTCGAGCAATTATTTTCATGTAATCTTACTATTTGTTTTATCCTATTTTTATTTTATTTTATCATATTTTATATTGATAATTTTTTTTTAACATATCAAAGTAGCGGTATTTAATGGTTTTTTTCTAGGTTGCTAATGTATGTTTTTGGTTCTTAAATTTATTTTGGTCTCCATTGTTTAAAGAGTTAGTTTTTAATTGAAGTTTGATATTTTTGTTAGCTCATAATATGACTGTAATTTTAAAAGTTGAAATCTTATATATGTTCTTGATGATAAAAGGTTATTTATTAGTGTTTTTTATTCAAGCATGTTTGCTTTCAATAATGTGATCTGTTGGGGCTAATAAAGCTTGGTTTGGAGGCTTAAAATGTATTTTCTAGCTTTGACAATATATACTGGGTTTTCTAGATAACTTGTGTTTATGTTCTTCATGATCATCCGAAGAACATTGTCTTGAATGCTAACTGTAGGTCTCATTTTGATTTGATTTTCGCGTTGGAGGGCTATGATCGTGGTAAAGCATCTATGGCTAATGACCCTCCTTGTCCAGAACTCAGAAATGAAATAAAGGAAGATGATTCCCAAGTTCACAACCTAGACTCTTCCCACTTCTCAAAGGCGATCAATTAGACTATATTTCATCAAAACCAAACATACAAACATCTTTTAAACATCCGAGCAACATTAACAATAACATCAAAACAAGATTAAGCAAACAATACAATATTTTCATTCATTAATCCACATAAATGCTAAAACACAAAATAATACCAAAAGGATTTTAAAAAAATTATTAAACATAAAAAAGGCATGCATGGGCAAGTCACATGGACTCCACCCTTAAGTTTTCACATAGTTATATTTGTTTTTTGCAAGTTCGTATATCATCATTAGTAAATAATCTAGGGTTTTCATGCATTAATAACATTTTTTTTATGAGTTTTAATCTTAGAGTTTTGGTTTTGAACTGAAATCTATTTTTGATAAAAATAAAATAAAATTGTGATATTTGAATAATAATCAAAGAAAATGGATAATTAATTCTTGATGCATGCTTGATTGAAACAAAACCTTGCATTTTATTGCTTGAAATCTAGTCTGGTTTGATGTTTACGTTACTGGTTTTGAGTTTGAATGTTCTTCATTGTTCTTCATGCTCTTTATTTTCATTAGTATTTGATTTTTTTCATTAGAAAATTTTATGTTTTTTTATTTTTTTTTAGCTTTGATTTTTTTTTTTAGCTTAAATTTCTATTTTGATTTAGTTTTTGGTTAAACCTTAGTTTTTTGTTCAGTTCATGATTGAACCGATGTTTTTGGATTGACCTGGTTGGGTTAAAATCGAGTCAAATAGTAGAGACTTTGTTTGGTTTGCTACTATTTTGATAAAAAAGGATTTTAGTTTAAGGGCATGTTTGGCAAAAATATTCTTACGCTTGTTTTGAATAAAAATATGATTTTGTCAAACATGGTCCATAAAATATTTATTGTAAAAATCAAAAAATGATTTTGTTGTTGTATATGACCCAATTCTTATAAAAAATTGCATTTTATTTATAAAAAAAGAGAAAAAATATTTTTTAGGATGGTTTTAGAAAATACCTGTATTGATTTTCCTTTGTGTTTTTTTTTTTTGGAATATACATCAAGTTTGAAAAATTCTTTAATGATTTGAATAATATTTAAATAACCCTAAAAATTTTAATTCATAAAAATTAATATTCAATATTTTGGTATAAATATTATAATTAGTCTGGTACTTAAATACCAGAAATTAACTAAAAAATTTTCAAAATCATTTTAGATATTCACCAATTTTAATTAGAAGTATTTTTTATCATAATATACGAGTTATGGAGAATCCTTTTGCCTTCTAGTATAAATGAACCTTATTAAGATATCTATATGAACTCTTTTTATAAAAATTTATCTGAACATGTAATCTTATAATAAATCTAAAATGTCATATTTGTTCATGAAGGAAATCATTATTCCGAACCAAGACTTCAAATTTTCCACGTTTAGCTTTTTCAACACCCGCTAAAAGCAAAACAACCGGCAAATCCAGAAAGTTCTCTAAATGTTTCCACCTTTGCATGGCATTTTCAAGGAAACTTTATGTAGCATAACCAAGATATGCTGATCCTGCAGGTGTTTGAGTAGCTACTTGATGACAACTGATTTAAATCTAAAACCCCATGTTCAACAGTTTCATTTCAAACCAAAGAGAACCAAGTTGCATCCACAAACGAACATGACAGGTAAAAGAACCCGTCCTCTGCAAACAAAACTTATTCAGAAGTATCATCCGGGAAATGAATAAGAACTTATTTCAATTGTATTCCCAGAAGAGCTTCAAATATATATAAAAAAGAATTCAATTGAAATAGTATTTAACACAGAAGATTAATATGAAACAACTCAGGTTTTTGCCGCTTTGTTTCAAAATCCATCATGACACAAAAGAACCATAATAAAGATTCTATAAAACATCATTCTCCACACAACCAAGAAATCAAGCTTTTGGGTGATAGCCCTCACTTGATTAATATTTCAGATACTTACAATAGCATTGCATATCCACACAGAGACCATTTTTCGCAGGACCATCATTACCAACAAACCTCCAGAAACTACATACAGCCCTGACAAGCCAAATCCGACATTTACAGACGAGCTTCTAACCAAGGTCTTGAGGAGCCTCATAGCCAAAGAATTAAAATAGTCTTGGAGACTGGATAGTCATTGAATAACCACACTCGCGGCACCAAGATAAAGACATGCCACTTTCTTGGAGCAAACTTCTATTCATAATGCTTGCAGACTAAGACACTAATTTGGATATCAAGTGATGATTTCTCTGACAAGCCAATCCAAACTAGGATAAGCAAAGTACAGAATGAGAAATGATGGGAGAGCAAACAAAACAGTGATAAGAATGTACAGGGCCAAAATGGCTGCACTGGCAGGTATTGCATATAAGATGATCAAAAGGAATATGATGACCAATGGGAACTTTGCTGTCAGATGAACAAAGAAAACCAGTGACTTCTGAAGGGAGGAATGTATTCTCCTCACATTGAGGTAACTGTTGACATGATTATGATCATGGTTTGCCTCTGATGGTTCAGCATGATGAACATAGTGTCCCCTCCTGATGTTCCCACGGCTTGCCTGATTTCCAAGGGCTAAATTACTGTCTGATGACCAGTGGGGTTGTTGATCTTCACAGAAGGTGCCATGAGACTTCTCTCTATCACCATTCTTGCTCTCAACCATCCAGAGAAGAAAATAATTCTTGCGAGGGAATTTGAGGTTCCCTCGATAAACAAGGCGGAAGGATAACAGATTGCACCATGGACAAGAAATAAAGAGAGGAAGCTGAATTGGTAATGTAGGGAATTTCACAACAGCCCATTGAAGCCCTAGGATGCAATTTTTGCAAAGAGTATGGCCACACCATAAAACATAAGGCACATTTTCAACAATGTTGAAGGATTCCCAGCATATCGGGCACTCTAGGCCTTCTTCTCTGCTTACAACAGAAGATGCCTCGTCATCTGAGTATTCTGAAGGAACTTGAGCTGGCTTTAGAGAGTTGTTCAAACTAACACTTCCAGCTAGGCAATTGGATGCAAAATTCCACATTTTGATTGGAGAGAAATGACTATGCAAACATCATCACTTTCAATGGTTGTAGAAGCTGAAACCTACAAGTAACATTAACCATTAATCCACACTTGGATTGTCTCCTCTTGCTAATAAATTTCCAAGTATTTCACTTGGCAGGAAAAATAAGAATTAGAAAGAGAATTAAACTAAATTCCATGTAACTTAGGCTGAGGTTCAGTTTAGCATTCATTTTCAATTTTTCACTGCAATCTTATTATGCATAATAGAGTAATCCAGCGTTTAATTCTGTATGTCAAAACAGAACATTTTCATTTCATCAGACTACACTATTATCTCCAAAAGGTGGAAAACTTATTAGAAAGAAGCAGGTTAAGATGATCAAGAAGGGTAATCCAAAATGAAAAAAATAAAAAGATGCCAAACTATCGACTTCATGGAGTCATAGCCTCTAGCTATAACACCATCACTTGTAATCCCAGATGCAAAGTAGAAAGAAAAGGCTTAAAAGACCCAACAATACAAGGACATATTTGCCAATAACAAAATATCAGGATAGATTACTTGAGCAAACATGCTGATATTCATTATTATACATTTAGACAAATAAATTTACTGGTTAAAGAACCCTTGACGTTATTAGATCAAGCTGCATCTTAAAACAATTTGCATTCTCCACATGCAATACTAGCTAGCTATGAGCTATGGTTAACAAAGCAGAAGTTTGTACAACATATAGTAGCGCAATGAAAAATACCAATAAATTGAATTAGATCCATATTTGCAAATTCTAATGCCAAACGGATGTTTGCTACCCTAACTATGCCCTATACTTCTGATCTCTGCTTGATTGACCATATAACTGATAAACGTATTAAGTCACATCACAATAATGCAGTAACAACTAGTTGGGAAAATTGATCATAAACTTGTTTTCTGGTGTGAGTAGAAAATACAAATTCTTATATTCCATCAGTGGTGCAAGGGATGCAAACGTAGAGAGAGCTAATTCAATATGTGCGACAACTTTCTATCACAGCTGTCCTTATTTTGCATCCATGCTTGCTTATGGATGTTAACTTGAACGCATGTGTGCTTATGTGCAGTCACACACTCACAGGAACATCTCTTTTTGACCCAAAACCATACGTTTATTTCTGTTATCTTTACCAAAAGAACAATCCCATCAAATAATGATATTTACACTGAAATAAGAGACCAATAATCTGAAATAAATCAAACACTCTCCCTTCAGAGACTCAAGCTCGACCTCAAAATCACCCAAATCAACTAAAACTCAAATCAACAAGTTAACGATTGATGTGCTTAAACCAGTCACCAGAAAATCTCTCAATCAGATTCAAAAGCTGTACCAGAATTGTACCATTCCTTACAGAAACTGCAACGTTAACCATACAAACATTCTAAAGAAAAAACTAAAAACAATCAATGTTCATTACAAGAAATAAACTCTTGGATTCAAACAAAGAAAATTCATGAAAACAATCAAACAAGAAACCAGAAAATTCAATAACAAATAGTAATTTGAGAGAAAAAAATCAAAGCCCACTTCTTTTTTATTGTTAAAGAAACATTCCTAACAGTCAACATACCAAAAAAAAAAAAAAACAACCGATCCATGAACATCCAAGCTCGATGTGGTCATATAATTATACAAAGCTAACAACTTTCAACGCCAATCAGTAAAAAGAATAAGAAAAGAAACAGTTCATGACATGGCCTTACCAGTTTATCAGGAACGGGGCTTAACAGAGAACGAAAAGAAATAAAGAGGGGTTCCCCTCCATGTCTTTCTCCCTCTGTTTTCTTCCAAGGATATGAAGCTATAGACAATTTCTTGGGGGGGGCTTTTCGAAATTGTCTGGTCCAAGCGGCCGACACTGCTTGTCAGAATGGCCCATGCTGGTGGTCCTTTTCAAAGAGAATATGGTGCCTATTTTTGTAATTCCACATTGTAATTCATTAGATTTTTTTCCTATTTAATATTTTTTTTCATAATTCTTAGTTCCGGACCGGTCCAAAGTCCGGGTTCCGGATTTTAACTGGGTCATCAGGTTAAATTTTTTTTTTTAAATTTAAAACGATGTCATTTTAATAAAAAAATAAAAAAATAAAAGTCAACGGGTTTGCAGCCGGGTCTTGCCGAGTTGTCAGGTTTTTCCTTCCTCATTTTCTTCTTCAACTCGGCCCGGTTCCAGTCCCGGGTCGGCTGGGTCTCGGGTTGACCCGCTAGGCCGGGTCGGGTTTCAAAACTATGATTTTTTTATTAATAATTTATTTTATAGTAAAATAATATTCAAATATTTATTTATTTATTTTAAATAAGTCAAAGGATACCCAAAAAAAATAACCAAGGATATCCAATAAAAAAAAGTAACTAAGAGTTCAATCTAATAATTTAATTTGGATTTTAACATTTTTTTGTTAATCAAAATAAAATATGAATAAAATACTATATTAGTTAAGGATGATATATATCTATATATATATGTTATTATTACAAAGTCATATTAAACATGTATAATCAAATAACATATTTTATAAAATAATTGTGTGAATCAAAAGAAAAAAAAATTATAACATAAACTTTAATTATCTAGATTCATTGGCATCCAAAATATAAACATTAATTTGATCCCCGAAACAATTCATTTTCATAGATTAAGAAGATTGATTGGCATCCTCTAAATGATCCACATCAAATAAAAAAATGATACACTTATTAAAATTTTATTTTTCTCAATTTTATTAAAATAATAAGGAATAAATATTACAAATTAAAAAGTTAAATGAGAATGAAATTGAAAAAAAAAAAATATAATTTCATAAATTATCTCAAATAAAATAAATAATAATCAAAATAATAGAGATGAAACCTAAAAAATTAAAAAAAAAATGAAAGATGAAGAAATTAAAATAATAATAATCAACATTTCATAAATTATTTCAAATAAAATAAGTAACAATCAAAAGAATGATGACCAAATTTGATAGATAAAAAATTTCAATAAATGATAAGGAAAAAGCAAATAGCAATTATAAAAATAATGACCAAAGTTAATATAAAAATAAAATTTTAAGAGATGAAATTGAAAAATAAATATTCAAAACAAAATATATATATCAATTAAAAGTTTGAGGATCAAATTTGATATAATCAGCAAATAATGACATTTCTAAAATTTTCACAACTTCCGGAAAGTGTTTTCCACCTAAATTTTTCTTTTATTGGAAAGTGTTTGCCATTTACCAATTTTCCTAATGACAAACAAACACAAGAAAGTTTGGAAAGTGATTTTCCGGAAACTATTTTCTGGAAAATAAACACAACTAAAGGAAAAACTTTCCTGAAAACCAAGTCAAAATTTTCTTTGACTGAAATATTTTTTGTTGATCGAAAAGTGTTTTCCAGTTGACTAGAAAGTGTTTTTTGTTGACCGGAAAGTGTTTTCCGTTGATTGACTTTTCTAATGACAAACAAACATAAGAAAGTTTGAAAAATGGTTTTTCGAAAACTATTTTCCGGGGAACAAACATGGCCTTAATCTTCTTCTTTTTTTATTTATTTATTTTTCTTCCTTTCTTAACGATCTTACATAAATTGCCCCTCAATTCACTTTATAAAGGGTAAAATTAAAAAAAAATAATGAAAAAAAAAAACATTGTAAACAATGAATCCACATAATTTTATGAAAAGATTCATGGGCAATTTTGCAACGAATCTCCCGTGTTTTTTTCCCCAGAGTATTGCTAATAAATTAAAGGTGTACTGGATTATCGTATCAAACTAGCAATGTCTAATAAAATAAGGCGAGACTCATTGGTGTTGAGCATCCGAGAGTGAAAGGCTTCAATCATAAGTTTAGCGTCTCCTTTAATTAATTATATGATTAGCAAATCCATTTGAATGGCTTCTTCAAGGGCATATATATATATATATATATATATATATATTATATATATATATATATATATATGCTTTCGTAACAAAAGGATCAAAAGCATGCATGGCCAAATAATCAAAACTTTATCTCTCAAGACCATACTATTAGAGACATAATTAAAATATAATTAATACCCAAATTAATTTCAAATTCACGAAGATCCATCCTTGCACGCTTTGTTAATGATCTGATCATTGCAAGATGATTTAATAATAATAATCTTAAATTACATCTTAAATCTTTTTTTTTTTTATTAAAAAATGTTATAAGGTGTTCAATATTTTCATACCAAAGGTCATATATTTTAAAATTTTATTTAGAACCCCTTTTTTGTTCAATATTTTCATTTTTAAACCCATTAAGTTTTTAAATTATATATATTTAGAACTCTATTTTAAATTAATTGAACTTTCCCCAACATATACCCCATCTATCCCTCCTGTTTTCAATTTTTTATTTTTTATTTTTTTTGGTGTACCAAGCATATTAGATATATTTTATGCATAATAAGATTATATCCTCTCATTCACTGCGAATCAATTAATTTTGTAAAGAAAGATTAGAGATATGAAATACAAGGAACATTTTGAGCTAAATTACCCACTGATAAATCCATAAACTTCGAACTCTTGAGGAAAGATTATTAGAATATCACAAGCTCTTAAGCTGTGTATAGTCCTGATCTTACAATTTTCATGGAAGATTTAGTGTCTAAATCTTATTAAAGAAGGTAAAAGACCAACCAGAATAGCAGCATCAATTGCATATAATTTATTGGAAGTGGTCATGTGGCCTCAGCGACATGAACATTGAAGCACACAGCCGAAGACGGTTCTCCATACTTACATTTACCATGTCAGGAGTCGCTAGACCCCTCTTCCTAATCCTGTATCGCCGCCAAGCAAATTGTATGTTCACGGCTGCCCATGTTCGCCAATTGGACGAGTAATATCTCATTGTTCGCTTGAGTCTCTTGCTGGCAAATCGGTACCTGAAGTGTTCTGAGATATATCTCAGATCATATGCATCCAGAACAAATGCTTCTGTTGGTTCCAAGCAGACAAAAGTTGCGGATGCGGCTGGGAGGCGGTCTATAAATGGGCGGCGGAGGCACCACGAGAGCAGCTCATCACCTAAAAAGCCTCCTGGCTCAAGCACACTTGTGGCTACCATTCCTTTGCTAAGGCATTGGCTGTACTTCACACGTCCGTGCACAATGAAAACCATCCTTAGCACAGGGTCTCCTTCTCTTAAAATCTGTTCTCAGGGGCAATAATATGTTCAATAACTTAATAAAGTATAACAGTTTAATTCTTTTTCTTGCAGAATTATGCAATCAGTATGGATTGCTGCATAGAAAATCAGCTAACAGAATGATATTTTTAACTTTATGATCATATCGAACCTTTTCATCTTTTGAGTAGACAAGGAGCTTGACACGATCACAGATGTTGTCAAGGATAAGATCATCCAAGTTGTGAAACAAAGGCACCTAGAGTAAGAATTACTCCATTTCATAAGTATTTTGAAAGGCATCCCTTGATGCTAATTTGATTAGTCAATTTGCTTTTGCAAACACATTTTGAGGATATTGTGCTACCTTTTTTATGAGGTCCAGGCAAAGATAGCGTTTAATGTCTCTCCGGAGTCCTTCAGGCAATTCTTCAATCCAACCCATCTCGTCCTCTCCTCCCATGACTCTCCATTTTTGGCGTTCGAAATGTCGAAATCTTTGTCTTAAACCAGTTGGCAACTGTCTTCTCCTCATCCACCATTCCACATCTTGGCGTCTTAGCTGCATCTTTTTATTCTTTGCCATGACCACATGCAAAAACACCTATCAAACGATAAGAATTCCTCAATTCTGTAAGTATTGTTTTTTATATTTATTCATTCAAAAGAAATCAGTGCTGAAGTTTTATTACCTGGATGTTTCCTATCAGTAAAGTGAAAAGAGTGAAACCACACAGCACAATGTATATACTGAACATCACTTCTACCAAGTTACTTGTTGGAGCGAGTTCGTTGCCGAAAGAGCTGCCAATAAAAGCATGATATTAAAAGAAAAACGTAGTAAGGAACCAGATCAAGCTTATACAAGCCTGCATTTTCCTCATATTATATGTAGAAAATCAGATTAAATTTTGGTAATTCATGGAGTCTAGGTGCATCAATGATGCCAGCATGACTACCTAGTTTACTGTAGAAGTTTCTACAAAAGTTCAGGAAGATGTAGTTAAATGTACAGCTATAATTCATACAGAAAGTTGGAAACCTAGTTGAGAAGTTTAAACTAACATGTTAGCTGAAAAGAAACGAGAGAGACTCTGGTATACACTAGCACAAGATTCGACTCTTATCAAAGATGCCCAGGAAAAATCTGTCCACAAAATTCTGGGAGATTAAAAAGGCCAAGGCGAAGGCAAATGCAAACGAAATGACTATGAGAAAAAACTGACGAGCCTCATATCAGAAATTATTTGCAGCTTTTGCACTAAATTAAGTAGACTAATTACCTAAGGTTTAACAAGCCCCAGAATATGGGATAGAGGATCTTGACTGCTAGAGAATTGCTGGATACAACTAGAAGAGCTGGCGAATAAATCCCATAATTGAAAGGTCCATTATCATCCAGGCACAACGGCTTAGCAATCCATGTTGAGTTTCTGCCACAAGGGTTTCCATAGTTATCTGCTGGATACATGAACTGATAGCAAACATTCATTGAGCATTGCAAGGTGAGATCGCAGTTTCCATTTCTTTCACACTGTTTCTTGAGACATGTCGCAACTCGTTGTGTCGCAAGAACATACCAGCATCCTCCTGTGACCTGTAAAATCTCAAGGAAAGGTGCCTTTTACTATCAGATTGATGTCATATGAAGCTTAGAGATTCATTTCTCTAGTGAGATTAAATTAGACCTACATGAGAGGCAATTAGGTAGGCAACGAGATTGAGTCCAAAACCCCACCAAATTGTGCCAAATATATAACCTGTGACTTTCCGCATTCTTCTAGCCAAGCAAAAGCTATGGTAGACCTTGGGAAGGAACTGGAATGAGAAAGTCACTAATAACATCGTCAAGACCTGCTTAATCTTTTCTTCCCTTATGAGTTTTGGTACCAGCAACCAAAATGTTGCCTGCAAAATGAAGATATTAGAAGCGTTAATCTTTTTTTTCTTCAGATGAATTGCACACCCTCGTTTTCTGCAGCAAATACAAGGAATGAGCTTCTAATTAGAGAATTTGTGAAGTTGGATCATCACTCCTGTAGTTCTCTAATAATAATTCTGTTGTTTTGCCGACATAAGAACACACGGAGATACCACTCCTTCCATAAGTTGATATAGCTACGTACAACTCATCATTCCTTGAAGATCAAGTCATCCATTGGTCGATCATGCTATTAACTTTTACTATACTTAACTACTATAAAAGTCTAATAGATAAATATCGCCGGAGACCAAATCTCCTTTGGCATTTGTTTAAATCACTAGCACAACAACAAAGGGCAATCACCAAATTAAAGCAATCGTACTAAACCTGGGGGATCGGCAGGATAACAAAAACATCGAACCAAAATCCTTTCAGTGACCTCACATAATGATAAGCAATGGCACGTGCGTTCCACACGAGTTTCCCACACCCAAAAACAAGGGACTCCCTCGACACGTACGCCAGCCTGAATTGCAGCCATAGATGCCAAAGATGCACCGCATCCACGCACGAACGAGCAACTGTGACGATTGCTGCAAAACCAATATTCACATACAAGCAAGGGCCCCCACCTTTTCCAATCGACAGTGACAATGCGTAGAAGAAAAGAGGATCAATGGCCAGCGCAATGCCACGGGTCAGCAGCAGTACCCTATTCCATTTCTTGACCCACTTGCTACGTGGATCCAGGATGGACCCAAACGGGCCCTTGGTGGTCGGGGTTTGACAGCGGGCAGGTTTGGATATCGGATCGGATTTGGCATGGATAGGTACGAGGGAGGATCCAGCTAAGGCTTGCCATTCGGGTTGGTGGGCACTGTCACAGCTTGTGGAGTGAAACACAGGGACACCAACCTGCGTGCAAGCATAACATTCCGTGGAATCGAAAACAGCATTGTTGCTGGAGGAGCTGCTGCCGCTGTGTTTGCTCTCATTGCAATATTTGACACTACCTCTACTTTGTCGAGACCAGCTGGGATCATCAAAAAACATTATTTGACAAAATATGAATTTCAACAACTACCTACAGGATGCAAAAAGCAACATATTGTGTGAGAAAATGAAGGGCGAAAGCTTACCCGGAGAGAGAGAACGACATAAAATGAAATGGTGAGAGACAGGGAGAGAAATTGGCTTAGAGGCAGCTGGAAGTATCGCAAGCAGTTCTAATATGTCAGGTACTGTACGAAGAGGGTGTGCTGTCTGGAACATTACACGAAAGTGATGTTGCTGTGTGGCCGGAGCTTTTTGCCGTCAAAGGTTTTTTTATCTGTTCTTCCAATCTTTCAATGTCCTGGCCTGAACCAAAGATATCAGAGGTAAGGACGAAGGACAGTACTAGAACTCACAAACAATGAGTATTAGACGTACCTATTTGTCTAAGAATAAATTCAATAACATAAATCCTGACAACGTAACTTCATAAGAGAATTATAGTCATCAATCTTTCCTTTTGTTTTAATTTTATTATCCCATGTTATGTCTAACGATTCTGAACTCATAATCTGTTTTGACTCTTGTGCTGCATTGTATTTGAGGCCTTAAAAAATGTTTCATCGTTAAATTGGTGCTGAGTTTTGAAAATTAAGATTTAATTTTATTAATTTAAAAAAAATTAAAACACTAGGGACGAGTTTTGGCAAATAAACATAACAATATACCTTTTTCCTTTTTTTACTATTCATGAAGGAAAAGTATAGCTCAATACCTCAAGTTTTTTGCTTTTTAAAAAAAAAAATTTGATTCTTGATTTTTCTTTTTCTATGGTTTCATGTTTGAATTCAAAACTTTATTTATTTATTTTTCAATTCCTAATATATTAGAGGCGAGTGAGTGAGAGAGAGAGAGAGTTAGTACTCAACCATATTCTAAGCACTAAAAGAACTGATCTTTGAGTCAAAGAATTGACGAGAAGGGAGTGTACATTAATGTGTTTTTAAACTTTTGTATTGCTATAAAAAATAGTTCAAGCTAAGAAAGTTTTTTTTATTCAATTTAATTTTTTATTTTTTAAATGAGAGTTTTGAGTTTAAACATTTATTTATTAAGCTTTATAGGATGTTTATTAAGTATTTGTAAATGAATATATATATATATATATATATATATATATATATATATATATATATATATAAAATTGATTTTGAGGGTTCCAAAAGTCCAAACCCTGACTTTTCATCCATCTCTCTAGTGAAACTAGAAAACAACACCTTATTTATTTAATTTTTAGAAACAAATGGGCAAATTCACTTAAACATTAAAAATTAATAGTAAAAAAGGCCAAGGAAAACTAGCCTTCCAAGCCCACACGTGTGAAGCTATCTTATAATTAAGCTAGGCATATAGGCCTAATCTCTTTGACAACTTTTATTTAGGGATTGCATTTTGTTTTTTTATCTAATTATTTTTAGATTTTGATTGAAACGCATAATAGATAAAATTAGTTACATGACTCGCGCGATGTCATGGGTTAATTTTTTTTGCATAAAAAATATCAAAACAAGTTAAGATCTAAAAATATTAGGTATTTCTGCAAAGCTATAACTAATAGTGTAGGATTTGGCTACAACATCTGACCTAAGAGTAATATTTATAATATTAATAATAACATTAACTTGCATGATCCAAGTTTAAGTGGGTCTGATTGCAATACCAGACATAATAGCCTTGGATATGGGTTTAATTACAAGGTTGTGTCATAAAAATATAATAATTAAATAGATTAATTAAAAAAGAAAAAGAAAAAAATTCGAATTAACTGGGTCAATCCTTCAAAGCAAGTTAACCCGTCAAATCATGGATTCTTGTCATGAAAGTTTGATAACTAAATAGAAAAAAAATAAATTAATGGGTTACCCAGAATTAATTGGGCTAACTATCAAACCTGAGATCCGTGTTATGAAAGTTTAATAACTAAATAGAAAAAAATTGAACATCAATAAACTAAATTAAATGAAAAAATTTAAATAAAAAGTAAAAAAAAAAAAAAACCAAAGGCATAAAAATGGCAAAAAAGAAAAAAGAAGAAAACAAAAACTAAAGGCATCGATCAATCGATAACTAAATAGAAAAAAAAATTAATATTAATGAACTAGATTAATTAAAAAAATATTAATTAAAAAGAAAAAAAACTTATAAGAAGAAAAAAATAAATGAGGAAAAAGAAAAAAGAAAATCTAAATTAATTGGCTTAACCTGTTAAACTTAAGATCCATGTCATGAAAGTCTAATAACTAAATAGAAAAAAATTTAATATCAACAAACTAAATAAAAAAATTAATTAAAAAAAAAAAAGAGAAGGCATCAGCCTTTTCATTATGGACTGCACTGTGCAATCCACAGTGAAATGCATAAAATGAAAAAAATAATAATTATGATGAAATAGAAGCCTCTAATATCAAAACCATTGTTAATTGAAGCCCACACCAGTCATTTCCTACAATTCGCGTCATGAAAGTTTGATAATTAAATATATAAAAAAATTAACTGGTTTACCCAGAATTAATTAGGTTAACCCATCAAATCAAGTTAACCCATCAAGCCCATGATACGTGTCATAAAAGTCTGATAATTAAATAGAAAAAATTTAACATTAACAAACTAAACTAAATGAAAAAAATTAATTAAAAAAATATTCCAGGTTAATTCGTCAAATCACATTAACCCGTCAAACCTAGGATTTGTGTTATAAAAGTTTGGTAACTAAATAAAAAAAATTAACATTAACAAACTAAATTAAACAAAAAAATTCATTAAAAGAAAAAAAACACAAAGAAAAAAATAATAAAAAAAACCAAACCCATAAAGGCATAAAAAAAATGAAAAAACAAAACACAGGAAAAAAAAGCAAAAAAAAAAAAAAAAACAGCTCATGCTTTTTAGTATATGTTATAGTAATTATAATATAGTTATAATATAATAATAATAAGGAAAGCTAAAAGGTGTGGGGAAATCTACAATGCTTTCCCTATACCTTTTAAAGTATTGTATAATAATATAATATAATAATAATAATTAACAAAGGCACAAAAATCATTTGAAAGCAACGAATAGTGTAAGAAAAAGAAAAGATAGTTGTAAATTGTCAAAGCATTTAAAGCATTTAATGCACAATTATCATCTCGCCCATGCAAGTAAAATTCTTTCCCACTACAGATAAGAAGAAAAGACTCCATATAAAAAAAACAAAGACAAAACAATGTATATTTGCAAAGCATTTAATACACAAATATGATGCCGTCGTTTTTGTAAGTCAAATTAGCTAATTACAGTTCTTCTCATAATATAATACTAACATAGAAAATTGTTCTATGGGGAAAGTACAATGCTTACAAAGAAAATTGTTTTGTGAGGAAAGCATAGTACTTTCCCCACATGTTTTAGAGTTTTTTTAATTACTTAATATAATATTCAAATTATTATTCAATTTTCCATGGTTCTTAGTAATGTTAGAGTTTTTATGATGATATTATTGATTGTTTGATGAATAATAAGTATAATTTTCAAAATACTTTTCTCATTACTTTGAATGAGAATAGGATAGCTATTTTTTATTTTTTATTGTCATTTTTTAATATTTTTTAGTATCGATTCATGATTTTTTTAAAGTTAATAGTTCTTTTTAATAAATTTTTTTTATTGCCGTTGTTTTTTATTCAATGAACTATACTATTAATAAAAAAATTATTTTGTTATTTGAGAAAAAAAACATGAGTTAGAAAAGATAATTTTGATGAAAAAAATACATTTCTTCATCATAATTTTAATACTTATTGTCTTCCTTATGAATGTTTATTTTTTATTATTATATAATAAAATAATAAATAGATCATGAAAAGTACTCATTGTTTTCCTTATGGATATTTATTTTTATTATTATATAATAAAATAATAAATAGATTATGAAAAGCAAAGTTATTTATAATTAAAACCTAGCCAGTACTATGATGTGTAGATCATGAGTTTGTGGGTTTATTTGGTTTGATTTCGGTCAATTTACAACATTATCATTTCAATAGTTTGATAATAAAAAAATGTTAAATTGATATTATCTTGATTTTTTTTTAAATTATTTTCAATTTAATTTAAAACTCTATCCAGAAAAGTTGATCAATAAATCAGCATGACCCGCAGGGCCAAATCTGGATTCATGACACTATGACACTAGAAATTCCCCTCAATAACTCACGAGCAACAAACTTGCAGGTTTTTATGTACATATCCACTCTTGCATAATGTATTCAAACCTACCTTCATCCCTCTACTGGTTTGACCTACACCTTGCATTAATTCTTTTTTTTTTTTTTTTTCACAAAAAAATAAATAACAATTAGAATCTCTCTCGCAACTTTCTTTCTCTTGCCTTTAGTCCACACTCTAGAAGTACTGAAATTCATATCAATGCAAGAGTGATGTATAAATTGTAAACTATATATGGGTGAAGAAACTAGAGTTACAGTTGCATCCATGGATTTGTTTCTCCACATACCTTTCATAAAAGCAGTCCAATGGTGTCATCTCCCTTGATACAGAACAACCAGCTCGAGCTCCTGCTGCAAATCGTTAGACCTCAGGGTTCAATTTATAGCCACCTTAACATATGCTCCACTCTTTCTTTAACAGTTTTTTCTTGTCACCAATATTTCACCATGAAAGCCAGAAATATCAAGCATGGATCTGCAAAACAAATCTCCAACTCATTGTTCCACTGCTATAAATATATATCAGAGAGATATGAATGGATCTAACTAAATTAGATTTTCTTCCATCCCATGATCACCCCAAAACAATATAATCATACACACACACACACACACACACACACACACACACACACACTTATAACCCCCCCAAAGCTCAAAGCATGACAGAAGCAAAATTAATGGTAGAGTCGCTTTTCAGAGAGTTTACCTGCTAGATATATGCAAACTTCACCAGCAGCAAAGCGTAAAACGAAACAAAAACTCTTTAAATGTAAGAATTTCTTGGATTTTGTATTGTTAATATGATAAAGAATCTAACATAATTACTTGCTTTATGAAAGCTGATCTCCTTTATCACATTTGGTTAGGAATCTGCACCTTTATTTATTTGCAAACATCTCAAGTAAAGCGACCTTTTGAATTCCCTAACGTACGTAGGTGATTTACCAGGAAAATTAAGAACGAAAACAAAAAAGAAGAATCAACTGTTTTCTAATTTTGTCACTAGTTCTAATGTATCCAATCCTAGAAGTTTCTTTGTTCTTTCCTCAAACCTACCTGTAACGTACTTACGTTAATGCTCTTGAAAACTCATTTTGATAATAATCAATTTGGGTCGGAAAGTGGTTTGCTAAAGCTAAAACAGTGTGATCCTCCTTTAATTTTCTGTTTGATGTCATAGGTAAATTATAAATTTGATTTTTACTGGGTCCATCACTTAAAGCAATCTCCAACTACACTTACAGTGAATGTGTGGAAATGTCTTTATTGAATTTCTTAACTATATTGATGTTATATCTCTCATATAAAATAAAATAAAAATCAAGTTTAAAACTTAATTAAATTTCATATTATTGATGCAAATAAATAATCTAAAATTAATGATAGCTGTCAAAACAGTACAATATATGATCTGTTCTTTTATAAACAGAAGTTTTTTTGAATTTTTTTTATCTGCTTTCTTGATACGAGTTCTCATGTAACTTTATAGGAGTCAATTCTCAGCTAAAATTTTTTCTCTACAAATTAAAAAGTTTGTTAAAATTTTTACTAATAAATATGTAATTAAAAATTTAAGAAAAAAAAATTATATCACAATGAACTCTTACTAATTGATTTACATGGAGCATAAATGGAATTGTTCTTCCAGTATGCTTTCTCATTGAACCATACTTTTTTTTTTTTTATATTTTGATTTTTTTTACCAGATATTAAGTGTTTTGTAAACCTTTCTGATACGACAAACTGAATATAGTTTGTCCAATTACTATCTATGACATGCTTTGATGTATAACTTTTCCATTTTTTTTATGTCTTATGACCCGACTTTCTTCCTTGCTCATACATGCATCATACCAAAAATCACCTATTCACATTGTCACATGTATATAAAAAATAGATATATGATTTAAATTTATTATATAGAAATTATATAAGAAAATAAAAAAATAAACATTTATAATAATATAACATTAACATAACAATTAATTATAAGAACGTTATTGTTATCTATATTTTGGTCCCTACACAAAAAAAGAAGAAGATATAAAAAAAATACCAAAAAAAATATATTCAGAAGAAAATAAAAAGTAATAACAGTGGGAAGAGGATGCCAAAAAACTTAGAAAATGACAAACAATTGGTTAAGGAGATTTAAAATACAAAGATTGAAATTTGACAGTATATTTTTAACTGATGAGAGTCCTGTTGACAAAGAAAATTCTATTTAATGAAGAAAAGTTCAAAATCAAATGTTTATGGGCTCCATTAAATTTTATTTAAGGTTTAATTGTATTTATGGAGGGTTTGATTGCAAGAAAATTTAATTTTTAAGTCAATTTAGGCTTTAATTAGAAGAAATTGAATTTCAGGGGTGAAATTATATTTTTTAAGAGTCAATTTGATCAAATCAGGGGCTTAATTGCATAAATATCAAAGTTTGATGAGAAATTAAGGACTTGATTAAAGAAATCCAAAATCAAGTACTTAACTGGAAAACATGAGTAAATATAGGGGCTGTAATTGATTGTGTAAAGGGTTCGATTATAACATTTCAAAACTTTAGTGACCAAACTGAAAATAATCATTCCCAACACAAAACAATGCCATTTCAAAGAAAACCATGCAAAAAAAAAAAAAAAGGACACCCCACGATCGCCATTACTCCTGCAATAACAAACGGTCGGTCGCCTTACTATTTGGATGCGACCGCTTGGCATTCTCTGGCTCCATAAAAAGTCAGAGAAAGGCCATAGAGAGGGGAAACAAAGGAAAAAACCAGAAGACAAGCACACAAAGGGTGATGGATAGAAAAACAGAGTGAACACGAATAGGAAAACTAGTAGAGAAAAAAAAAGACTACACATGGAGACACATAGAGACAGGGGACAGACAAATGAAAGAGGGAAACAAAGGGTGATACTGTTATACTTCGTCTTCAGCAGGAGCTCCATAGCTCCATCTTTAGCAGCCACTACACCAGAAACAAGGCACTCCAGGAGAGCAATACAAGGACGAATTGGGGAAGAGAACGAACAAACATAGGAAGGACTGGACAGGGAGAACACGAACAAAGATATAAACACAGAAAATGCAAAAAAAAAAAAAAAAACAGAGAGCAAAAAAAAAAAAATAGAGAGAAGGAAGAATAAAGAAAGAACTGAAAAGGGAGTAGCATTGACCCGTCAGCTTCACCATCGTCTTCGTCCCCAAGCGCCAGCTTCGCCTCCAATTGCACCAGTTAAGCTTCTTTTGTTATTCCCTGCTCGTAAAATAATTACCCTGTCATTGTGCAAAGCATGCATGAGTAATTCACGTATGCATGCACAATGACCGGGTTGATCACTAGCTTGAGCCAGTGACCAGGCCAGGCTTGCTGGGCTGAGCCCAACCTGTATGGGCTATGCTGGACCCAGCCCAAAAAAATAAAAAACTAAGGTCAAAGGCTAAACCGGTCCAATCCCCTTTATTTTATTTCCTTTTGTTTTGATATTTGGCTAGCAAGGTTTTTTTTTTTTTTTTTTTTTTATCTAAGAAAATTTCAAAATAAATAAATTCATGAATGCTTCTAAATTTATTCGTAGGTCCCTTGTATATTTTTGTTTTTAGGGATTTCATTGTATAACTGATCTATGGATTTTTACTGTGAAATGCAAATCTAGTGTACAATACATCTTTTTTCTTTGTTTTGTTTTGTTTTGTTTTTTTTTAAATATGCATGCATTGATTTTAAAATGATTTTACTGGGTTATTCACTGACGCCAGAATCAGGAATATGCAATATTTTTTACAACATAATATTTACCAACGCTGGAGTTGGAAGTATCTATAATTGAGTATTTACTGACGCTAGATTTAAGAATATTACAAGCAAACCATTGGTAGCATAGTTCAACAAGCCCTTAGAAATTGAAGACAAAATCAGTAATATCTTTCCTTTTGTGTAACCAGTTCCGTACCATAGAATCTTTGATGACCAGTTAGGATTTCTAGTAACCATAATACTAGATGTTGACTATTTAAACAAGATCATTCCCCATCAAAGAACAAGGTGTCAAAAATTTGTTCTTTTCATTGAATTTATTTTTAAGACCATTGCGATGTCGGGTGCAACAAACATATTGAATATTGGTCCTTTAAAATCACTTGTTCACATTGTCGCACATGTGCGGCGTTGCGATGATCATCCTCTCTAGGATATCTGGAAATTAAGAAATGGGAGAGACAATGATTTCTTGTCTTTTATCTGTGGAATGAGGGAATGAGAGTCGTCACCTAGTATTTGGTTATTAAGAACCTTAACTGGTCTCAAAGATCAAGCACAAGGATTGATTGCATAGAGAGAAGGTATTAGCACCCTTCGCATGCCTCACTTAAGATAAGTTGCATTGTTTAATTGTCTGATTGTTGGTCTGTCAAGGGTTTAAGAAAGGTCCTCCTCAGTAAAGAGATTCTTATCTTATCAGGTAAAAACCTAAATGTTCTAATGTGAATTAAAAAAAAAAAAACTAACTTTTTAATAACGAGAATACGTCTTACGTATAAGTTTGTAAGCTCAGATATTAAAATAAGATAAAATATTTTTTTTGTATTTTTTATAATATTAACCTGGTTCTTATGGCTTTAATAAACTGGTTATTAAAGCTTAAAATGCATCGTAATATATATTTTTTGATTTTGATTTGTTGTAAGAAAATATGATATGAAAATTTCTTTAAAGCTTGAGAGACTTGATTATATGTATGAAAATAAAATACTTTTTTCTATATAATGTTTTTTTAATGTTTCAGAGAAAACCAATATTATACAAAATTGATAGAAAAATACGCGGGAAAATCACAAATTTTGAAAGGATATTTTTTGTGTTTTTTGTTTTTTTAATATATAATATAATATTATATATTATTATAAATATATAATAAAATAACATTGTGATGGGCCTAGCCTAATCATGTGGGCTGAGCACACCCTGTTTGGGCCGAGTTCGACCCAAAAGGAATTGGGCTAACCTCAGCCTAAAAAAGAGTTGGGCCGATGCCAACCCAATAAATTTGTGCTTTAGTCTCTACTATTCACTAGTAGAACAATGAAGAAGATAAAAAAAGAAAAAGAAGAAGAAGAAGGCCGGCCTAGCAGTGGTGATGCTGTTGTTGATGGTGGCTTACAGTGGTGATAGATGGTTGTTGTGGAATAATGGTTCTTCTTCTTCTGTTTCCTCTCTTTTTTCTTTTTTTGTGTCTTTGTTTTTGCTCCTCCTCCTCCTCCTCCTCCTCTCTTGCTTGTGTTTTTATCCCTTGTTGTTTCATTTTTTTTTTTTGCCCTTTTCCTCTCTCTGTTTTCCCTCCTTTTCTTTTTGTTTTTGACCTTTGTTTGCTTTCTGTTTTTTCTTTTTCTCTCGTGTCTTTCTTTGTTTTTTTAACGTAGCAAAGATTGTCTCTGAATGTCTGCAGCAAAGATTTTCATATAATTATGCATATCACCAAAACCCAAAAACTGTCCGTCTGTTATGATCTCCTGGACCTTCTGTTCAACATCTAATTTTGAGAGAGATAGCGAAGCTGCACTATAAAGAAGACGCAGATTTGATTGTTGTATACAAGGCTCCGAAGAATCCTCTCCTTGCTCTTCAGCCGTACGATGTACTGCGCCATAATCTGAAAAAATCTTCAACTTCCTTTTACTCCTTTGAAGAACCATACGATGTGTGTTGGTTTGATATTTTAACGTAGAGAACGATGATTTTATTTTAATAATTATAAGTGGTCGGGTTAATTTATATATATATTAATTAATTCTTTAAAATTCTAAAATTAATAACTGTATAAATTTTCAGATATTTAGTATTCTTAAAGTTTATAAAACTAAGCCGGATAACTTTTTAAAAGTAAGTTTAATGACTGAGTAATTAAATTGTACCCTTAAAGTTACTAAGTAATGATTTCTAAGATTAGATGCACAGGGAAAGCATAGCATGGTGAATAGCTGGCATGCTGGACCTCAAAAGCAATGACAGAGATCATAGGAAGAGTAGGCTAGGCTGGAATAATTGTTCAATTTGAGCTTTTAAGAAGAAAAGTTTGTGGCAGAGGTCTGTATTTTTGAGAAGAAGAGAAGAAGAAGAATTTGTATTTTTCTTATTATGATTCTGATGCAGGAATCCTGCTTTTATACACGTTACATAATCAGTTCATCTCAACCATTCATCAATTGATGGCTAAGATTTGTACACATGCAGGAATTAGTTATAACAGAATTGAAAACAGAAATAACAACTTTTAACTGCTTTAACTGTTTCAACTGTTTTAACTGACTTCAACAGAATCTTCTTCCTTTACTTCCTTCTTCACGTTATAGCTTCAGGATTAGCATTTGAAGCTTTAAAACCACGTAACCAGCTTAACTTTCAACAGCCTCTCCTAAGTTGCTTACTGGTTTAACTCCTAGATTCAATCTTAGTTGTTTGAATCTGTCCTTAGGCAATGCTTTCGTGAAGATGTCTGCAAGCTGTTCTTCACTTCTGCAGAATCTCACATCTATTACTCCCTCTTGCAGAGCCTCTCTTATGAAATGGTACTTCCTGTTTATATGTCCAGTTCTTTGATGAAAAACAGGATTTTTGGCCATTGAAATTGCTGATGTATTATCACAGAACAAGGGTGTTGCCTCAGCTTGCATTTCACCAAAATCATCAAGAACAAACCGTAACCAAATGGCTTGAGCAGTTGCTTCAGATGCTGAGACATATTCAGCTTCTGCAGTTGATAATGCAACTGTGTTCTGCTTTACAGATGCCCAGGAGAATGCTCCACTTCCAAAACTAAATGCATACCCAGAGGTGCTCCTGCTGTCATCTTCACTTCCTGCCCAATCTGTATCACAGAATCCAATAAGTGTTGTTGACTGATTTCTAACATATTCGATCCCATAGCTCAGAGTTCCTTGCACATATCTTAGAACTCTTTTCGCAGCTCCCATATGAATTTTAGTAGGTCCATTTATGAACCATGACAACAAACTGGTTGCATACATCAAATCAGGTCTTGTTGCAGTTAAATATAGTAAACTGCCTACTATTTTCCTGTAAAGACCTTCATCAGCCAATTCACTTCCATCTGCCTTCTTCGGTTTCTCACCAGTGGCCAAAGGTATAGTTACTGGTTTGCAGTCCTCAAGACCAAACTTGCTAAGCAAGGATTTGGCATACTTGCTTTGATGAATGAATACTCCTTGATCAGTTTGTAATATTCCCATGCCAAGAAAATGATGAAGCATTCCAAGATCAGTCATCTCATATCTCTGCATCATTTCCCTTTTGAACTCACACAACATCTTCTCACTACTGCTAGTGTATATAATGTCATCAACATAAATTGAAACAATGATCAAATTACCTTCACGATCTGACCTTGTATATAGAGTAGCTTCACTTGTACTCCTTTTGAATTTACACATGGAGAGATAAGCATCAATCTCACTGTACCAAGCCCTTGGTGCCTGCTTTAATCCATATAAAGCCTTCCTGAGTTTGTAGATTTTGTGTCCTGCATTCTTCACTTCAAATCCCTCAGGTTGTTCTACATATACATCTTCTTCAAGCACTCCATTTAGGAATGCTGATTTAACATCCAACTGGAACAACTTCCATCCCTTTTGTGCTGCAAGTGCAATGAGAGTTCGGATTGTGTCTAACCTTGCTACTGGTGCAAAGGTTTCATTGTAGTCAATTCCAGATTTCTGTGCATAACCCTTTGCTACAAGTCGAGCTTTGTGTTTCTGAACTGATCCATCAAGATGAAGCTTGGTTTTGTACACCCATTTCACTCCTATAACAGGTTTGTTAGTCGGTCTCTCCACCAATTCCCAGGTGTTGTTCTTCTCTATCATTTCCAGTTCTTCCTTCATAACCTCCTGCCAAGCTTTATCACCAGCTGCTTCTAGATAATTCTCAGGTTCTATGATGCACATATGGCACCTTGCATATATATCTTCCAAGGATTTCAACTTTACTGGAGTAGAACTAGGTGTTGATTGTTGATTGTGATCACTGTGAGTATCCTGTTGAATTTCAGCAGAATGTCCTTTAGGATTTTCATCTTCAGCTTCATCTCCCTCAAGATTGAGAGGCATTTGCATTTGATTCATCTGACTTCTTCCCCAATCCCATGACCCATTCTCACTGAAAATCACACTTCTTGAAAGTATAATCTTCTCAGATTTCAGATCATACACTCTATATCCCTTTTCACAACTTCCATATCCAACAAATACTCATTTTGCAGCTTTGCTATCCCATTTCTGCCTTAGAGATGATGAGATATGTGTGTAGCATAAACACCCGAACACTTTCAGATGCTTGACTCCTGGCTTTCTCCCTGTAAAGGCTTCAAATGGTGTTTTTCCCATAACTGATGTTGTATAGCATCTGTTCTGAAGATAAACAGCTGTACTTACAGCTTCTGCCCAGAATCTCACTGGTATTTCTTTCTCCATCAACATGGACCTTGCCATCTCACAGATTGTCCTGTTTTTCCTCTCTGCAACTCCATTTTGTTGAGGAGAATGTGCAATTGTCAGCTGCCTCTCCATTCCTTGTTTTACACAGAATTCTTGAAACTCGGTTGAAGTATATTCACCACCTCTGTCACTTCTCAACTTCTTCAATTTGTATCCACTTTGTAGCTCAACAAATGCTTTGAATTTTGTGAATATATTGAGTGCATTTGATTTGTTTCTGAGAAAGTATACCCAGCACATTCTTGAATAATCATCAATGAATGTGATGAAGTATTTGTTTCCTCCCACAGAATCATTCTGCATTGGTCCACACAGATCAGTGTGGATCAATTCCAGTGGATAGCTTGCTCTCCACGTTTGTTCTTTGTTAAATTTCTCCCTGTGATGCTTTCCTGAAGCACAGCCTGCACACACACTTTCCACTTCTGTCAATACTGGAAGTCCACACACCATCTCCTTTTGTTGCATCTTTTTCATGCTAGCAAAGTTCAAATGTCCCAGTCTTCTATGCCAGATCCAGGAATCTTCAATCACTGATGCTTTTCTTGCTGCAGGTGTCATGGACTCAAGTGAAAGGGGAAAGCAACGATTTCCTCCCATGATCACTTTTGCTACAATATTGTTGAGGCTTTCATCATCAAATATCACTGCTTTGTTTCCTCCAAACAAGATATAATAGCCATGCTCCATCATCTGACCCACACTCAAGAGGTTTTCATCCAATCCTGGAACAAGCAGCACCTCTTGTATGTATCTTTTTCCATGCTGAGTCTTCACAACCAATGTACCTTTTCCAGTAGCTTGCACAAGGTCTCCTAAGCCCATCTTGACTTTGCATGTTACTGATCTATCAAGGTTGATCAGTTCAGACTCTTGAGATGTCATATGGTTGCTGCATGCACTGTCCACGAACCATATATTATTATCTTGCAGACTTGCAGAATGACAAGCATAGAACATGGTTCCTGTGGCTACTCCTTCCTTTGCATAGTTGGCTAATTGCTTGTTACTGTAACTATCACAATCTTTTGCAATATGGCCAAAACGATTGCATTTTCCACATCTTGGTTTTCCTTTGTGCCTGCACAATCCAAAATGATGTTTCTGACAGACTTGACACTGTGGTTTTTCTCCAGCTTGACTGCTCCCTCCAATAGTGTTATTCCAGCTTAAATTGCTGTAGTTATTCAGAGTTCTGTTTGGAGTCCAATTTGATCCCCTCCTGTCTTGTGGTTGCCACTTTTGAGTAGGTCTGCCTTGGAAACTCTTGTGAGAATTGTATCCTTGATTGTTTCCAACTTTTAAACTGCTAAAGGCTTTTTCTGTTCCTCTTAGCTTATCCCTTTCATCATGCAGATCTTCCCTCTTATCATATACCTTAACAGAAGCAATGACTTCTTCTGCTCTTAGAACTTCAAGATCTCGTGTCTCTTCAATGATTGACACAATGGACTTATATCTTCTGCTTAGACTCATTAATAGTTTCTGCACAATTCTGTTTTCTGAAACATCTTCACCTAATGACTTTAGGTTGTTTACAATTGCAAAGAATTTAGCTAAATAACCATCTAAGCTTTCACTTTCTGACATTCTCAAATATTCAAAGTCTGCTCTCACTCCTTGAAGTTTCACTACTCTAACCT
Organism: Populus alba; assembly: GCF_005239225.2. Taxonomy (NCBI): domain Eukaryota; kingdom Viridiplantae; phylum Streptophyta; class Magnoliopsida; order Malpighiales; family Salicaceae; genus Populus; species Populus alba. The sequence continues at coordinate 13,330,960 of NC_133300.1, read as the reverse complement.
TTTTATCTCCTCTAAATTCTCTACTTAGAATATCCCAAGCTCCTTTTGCAGTCTTCTCGTTTCTTATTCGTGGAAAAAGATCGTCTGTTAATGCTCCTTGTATGAGGCTTAATGCCTTAGCATTCTTGATTTTGTTTTCTCTAGAGATAGTGGATGTTTGCAGTGAAGGAATCTCAGCTTCACTCTCTTCATCGCCTGATCCAGTTGCAATCTCAGATGTTTGATGAGATTTTGCTTCAACTTCTATTACGTCCCATAGATCAAATGCTATGAGGATTGTCTCCATTTTTACAGCCCAAAAATCGTAATTTGTGCCATTGAACTGTGGAGTTCTTAGATCTCCTCCACCAGAGCTTGATCCAACCATTGTTAAGAATAAACAGTTTTAATCAATCTGTTTTCACAGTTCACGCCCCTCTCATGAATCAAAGAAGCTCTGATACCATGTTCAATTTGAGCTTTTAAGAAGAAAAGTTTGTGGCAGAGGTCTGTATTTTTGAGAAGAAGAGAAGAAGAAGAATTTGTATTTTTCTTATTATGATTCTGATGCAGGAATCCTGCTTTTATACACGTTACATAATCAGTTCATCTCAACCATTCATCAATTGATGGCTAAGATTTGTACACATGCAGGAATTAGTTATAACAGAATTGAAAACAGAAATAACAACTTTTAACTGCTTTAACTGCTTTAACTGCTTTAACTGTTTCAACTGTTTTAACTGACTTCAACATAATCTTCTTCCTTTACTTCCTTCTTCACGTTATAGCTTCAGGATTAGCATCTGAAGCTTTAAAACCACGTAACCAGCTTAACTTTCAACAATAATCTCTAGAGCAATAGCGAGGGCCTTCTCCACCTCGTAGCCCACTAGGCTTCCCTCTTCTCCTAAGAAAATACTGTTACTGGAAAATTGGCTTCTCATGCTTGGGTTCAAGATCCATTTACATGAATGAATTACCTCGATTTCTGGAAATAGGATCTCACCAGGAAAAGCTGAATAAATGGTATATCTATCCCATCGGTGATTGAGAGAAACATCATAAGCATCTTCATCAACCTTGAACTCTACCATATTAGCAACTTGTGCATGGCTATCAGGATTAGACCAGGAGTCGGCATCTTTTTCTTCCTTCAGCTGTGGGCTTAAAGCTTGCATACCGTACTCTATACTTTTAAATAATGTAATCCCTCTCTTCTGATCTTAAGACAATATCTGCTCTAATAGGACTTGTGAGTTGTGAGGCACTAAAAAATCTCAAGGTATCCTCCAGAGTGTTAAATAGTAGACTTATTCTATCAAAACCAATTATTACTCGTCCAATCGTTTGGAGGATCCAAGCCATAATAGGTACGTTAGAGACAATTACATAGGAGAAGCGATTTCAAGGGCGATCAGTTTGGATCCATGGTCTTATCTCATCAAAGTAAGTCTTCCAGGTTTGGATGTCCATATCAAGAGCCACCTTCATAGACCCATGATGAGTATCCAAAGAAGTAAAAGTTCGAGAGGCTCCAGAGAGTCGAAATCCATTAAAGCGCACTTCACTGTCTAGCAAAGCTCTTTTTATTTAACCCCATATTTTTTAAACTAATGATCTCTGGTTTTATTCCTTTAAGATACGAGCAAGATCTAATCTCAAATCTTTCTAATTCCTTTTCCTTTGAGATGAAAAGATCAATAGCATCTCCATACTCAAGGAAAGCTCTTCTTAAGGACTCTCTCACAGCATCTTCAATGGGAGAGCTACATGGAGAGCCATAAAAAAATAGCTTCCAAAACGGCTCTTTATCTATTGATTGTGAGTCTCCAAAGGGATAGCTATATAGGATAATAAAATGTCTTTTGTGAAAATATAGAGTCATTCCTATATATATATATATATATATATATATATATTAGGAAAGCATAAAATAAAGGGGAAATTTTAAATATTTTTTCTCTTTAAACTTCCGATTTCTTTTTTTATCATGCTATGTAAAATACAAAACAACTTGTTAAAATGGCTTCTTCCATTGGAGTACCACATGAGAAAAGAAAAGATAAATTACCCTCTTCAAAATATTATAATGATAATTTGTCTCTTTGAAATGGCTTTTTTCATTGGAGATACCTTCAAAATAAATATTTATCTCTTGTGAAAAGGGTTGATCGTATTTCTAAGTATGGGGATTAGAGTTTTGTGCTAGAGGACGTTGGGGGTGAGGGGAAAAGGAATGGTTTTATAAAGGTTAGGTTTAGGGATAGTGGAAGGTGGATGATATTGGGGCGCAGGAGAGGGAGGGGGCGATTATGGTGAGAGGTTTTACGAACGTTAGGGTTTTGGTTTTGGGAGGCAAAGGGATGGATTACTTGCTATGATAAGGCACAAATAGAGATAGACAAAACCCAGAAATCTACCTCAAGAGGAGAGGGACATGCCTAGAAATCTACCTCAAGATAGACCAAACCCAGACTTATTTCTAAAATCTCATGTAGACAACTTGTCTATTTGAAGGAATTTGATAACAACGAGATTAATGGAGGTTGTGAGGGTTTTGTCAATTATGACAAGAGTATGCGTAAAAGATGTTATCATGAGATAAATTGAATTTCATTTTAGGGTTGACATACCTAACTTTAATGGAAATCTTGACATAACAAATTTGTTTTTTGATTGTACTGCTAAACGCAACAGATTTAAGAAAATAATGAATATCTCATAAAATTTACGAAACCTGATTTCTTCCATCAATTTTTATCCAAACTATCGCATAAAACATTACTCATATAAAAACATATATTAGGTCTTCACAGATGCATCTGATGGATCTAGCACACATGTTGAAGTCTTGAAGAGAGTTCCATGAAACAAAATCTGACATGGAAACCGCAGGGTTACCTACCGTGGCTTTCGTAATACATTTTCCTTTTCTTTTCTTTTTATTTTTTTTTTAAATTTTGGTGAGGCGATCTATTCATGAATATAAACCTGGATCAAGAAATTGTCTCTGTCACGATCAATGACAGGCCATTAATCAACCCTGTTGTTTTACAAGCGTGGCGTTCCTCTACGCTCCAATTTATAGTTTTGAAACTTTCTACGGCCCTCTTCCTTCTCTTCTCGCAAAGCATTGATCTAATTTGGCCCTAGCATTCCTTGTAGTAGTTAAGTGACAGGATACTCGAAACACCACCATGAACAGGTCCTTCAACCACTAGGAGCAATCCCAGCACTGAAACGCGAACGTAATTTTGCAAAAGTAGGGCACCTTTCATGGAATAGAATTTACCATTATTTTTAGAAAAATACTTTATAAATTTTATAAAATCATGCTTTTTCAAGTAAAAGCTTAGGTCTTGAAGTGACTTTAAAAACAAGCTTTTGATCTAAACTGGTCATGACTTGCCCGAAACCCTTTGGGCTCAGGTGTGGTGGCCGTGATCAGGTGTTGGGTGCAAGTCCAATGCACTATGGGCTTAGACCTCATGCTCAAACCTAAACATGTTGCCAAACATGCTTGGGCTCGATATGCATCCTAACTCCTTTTAAGCTTAACTTTGTGGTTTGGACATAACACTTCTTTTTTTGAAGATTTTTTCATCAAATTCTTAATTTTTTTTGTCTGGATCCTATTCAATATGCACCCCTAATTGTTTAAGAATTTTTTTATAGTATACCACATTTTCATCTCATTAAAGTTTATGTTAGGGTTATTTGTTTTTTTTTATTAATGTTTATATCATGAATATTTGCACCTTATTAATATTTGTACAAGAGATATTTATCCATAATTAATTATACAAGGTAAATAACTTTTTAACCCTCCCCTTCAAGAAAAAAACAGTTCTTAAGGTATAAATACCTTTTAAACTATTCAACTAAGAAGTTCACAATTTTCATTCTAAAACATACACATATCATTTTCTTTAAGAGTATTCATTTCATACTAAAATATGAACAAAAAACCTTGTTCTTTGAATTTAACTCTCTTTAGCATATTTACCACTTGAGCATCTAAAGATCTTCAAATACACCTAAATAAGATTTCTTTGGTAGGTATCAAGAGTGTATCTTCCTTTCCTATGAAGAGTGAATTGAATAAACACTTGATTAACCCATAATCCAACCACCAAAGAGTCTTATTCCTAAGCATCATAGATCTTAGAACATCATCAATATTTTATTCAAAATTTTGGTATAGCTATCCAACAATTGTCACTAAAATTTTATTTTGTATTAGTGAAAAATGCATGAATACCTTTCAAGACATACACAAGTAAGGAACACAATGTGGTGATTTTATCATCAATCTCATAGACATTGATTATGAATTATAAGCTTTCTTAGAGATGCTGGCTCCGACAACAAAGAGCTTGGACCAGTTTAAAAAATTTATGTAATTCTTGTTTATGATATTGTTGGAAATATTGTTTAGTAAAATTAATTAAATATATTTATGAATAAAAAATATTAACTAGAAAAAGGTAAAGATATATAAAATACTTGTAGAATTTTAGATTAAAACTAAGACAAAAAAAGAAAACTATTGGTGAAGATTGTACCATCAATTATTCACCAACAAATGTAAATAGTCTTTGTGCAACTTGTCTCCTAGGATTTAAACAACATCTTAAAATGATCCACGTCCAATTAAGGTCTACGAAGTAGAAAACTTGCTCAATTTTTCTACCTATAATAACATAGAGAGAGGATGAATTTTTAGAAGTTCCCCTACCTTTATTTATATAAGTGACTACGGATGTGTAATTAATTAAAAATTGATTAAAATTAATTCTTAATAATTTAATGAGTTTGCAAAATCAATGAATTTAAGAAGATTAAATGGAAAAAAATAATTAATTCAAGATTATTTAGCATTAATTCCTAACAATTAATTGCATTGCAAAAACAATGAATATGAGAAGATTCATTGTAACAAAATTAATTCAAGATTAATAAGAATTAATTCCTAGCAATTCATTACATTTGTATAATTAATGAATTTCTCTAGATATAAAAAAGATCACTCAATTCCGCATTCACCATAAGTCCTTTTAGACAATATATAGATACTATGTCAACCATTTTTTAGTTCAACAACCCTCTATGTTGCTATTTAATTTTAGACCCCACGTGCTGGAGACGGTGTATACCTCTTTTGAATAGAGTGTAGGAGTTTAGCTCATGTTTACCAAAAGATTGACAAAAGCACATAAAGAAATATTTTTTTCGAAACATTGTTTGAGCTGTTTTCTGCTCTTTTTATCCTTCCCCTTTTCTACAAAAATCATCAGGTTTTCTTAGGTGGATCATGAGTCGTCATAATGCTAAATTCGTTCCTTTTTTATCTAGTCTTTAAGGTCGAATAAATCCTTCCCCTTTGCTACAAAAATCATTAGGTTTTCTTAGGTTGATGAGGAGTCGTCATAATGTTAAATTCATTTCTTTTTTATCTGGTCTTTAAGGTCGAATAAATCCCTCATAATTTGCACTAAAAAAATGGTTTTACTGCTATCGTAATTTTTTGTTCCAACTTAGGCTTTGATTCTGACTCAGTTTCGTACGATATATGACCATCCTAGGTATATTCTGTCACTCATTACATGTTGAAAAATTGACATATGCCTTTATTAGGTCCTAGGGATCATTGTTCCTAGAGCATATTCTCAGTCAGATTTGGATGCTCAGCATTGTCAGATGAAGAATCTTTTTGACCAATTAGATTACTGCCAGATTCTGTTCTCTAAAACGATTTTATCTCACTTCGAATCCTTCATCAAAGATGTAGTCCTAGATGCGTAGATAAATTTGGGCTTTTGAATTGCTTGATTTCAATATCAGAAGCTCAAGATATTCTCGTTTGAATATCTAGCATGAAAGCAGATAATTCTGTCACGAGAAGGATATTGACCCGAGTCTGCACTAAAAGAACTCTATTTTCATCATAAATTTTATGATTTTTGTTCTTAGTTCATGCTCTCAGTCATATCGGGATGCTCAGCATGGTCAGTTTCTGAATTAGAACATGAGACCCTTTTTTATCAACTAAATTACTACTAGATTCTGTTCTATAAAATGATTTTATTTCACTTCGACTCCTTCATCAAAGTTGTAGCCCTAGATGTGTAGATGAATTTGAGCTTTTAAATCACTTGATTTCGATATCAGAAGCTCAAGATATTCCCATTTGAATATCTAATGTGAAGGCGACGAATTCTGCCGCGAGAAGAATATTGACTCGAGTCTGCACTAAAAAAACTCTATTTTCATCACAAATTTTATGATTTTTCTTCTTACTTCATACTCTCAGTCATATCGGGATGCTCGGCATGATCAATTTCTGAATTAGAACAGGAGACCCTTTTTGACCAACCAAATTATTGCTAGATTCTGTTCAATAAAATGATTTTATCTCACTTCGAATCCTTCATCAAAGTTGTAGTCCTAGACATGTAGATAAATTTGGGCTTTAAAATCGCTTGATTTTGATATCAGAAGCTTAAGATATTCCCATTTAAATATCTAACGTGAAGACAGACAATTCTGCCGCGAGAAGGATTTAGCCCAAGTTCGCGGGACTGATTCAAAGGATTTTTTTTGGACCAAGGACTGAATTGAAAAGTGCTAAAGATAGAAAGGGGGGGTTGGATCATCATAAATGACATGATTTTTACCATACCGAATAAGAAAAATAAGACTTTACAGCTGCACCCTTCATCTGATTTATTTCCTTTTTTTTTCTCTACTATTTTCCTTTCTCATCATGTTTGATTTTTGGAGCTAAAGACCACGTTTTTGTTGTCTCATTTTAAAGGGAGCAGCTAACCCTATGAAAGGAAAGAAAAAAGTCACACCATCCTTTAAAACTGAAAAGAAATCAAACATAAGCACAAAATTAAAATCAGAATATTGCATCCTAGAATTAATGCATTGAATCCTTGCTAAATAGATACATATTTAGACTATATATAAGCCCTTCTAATGACCTATCAGGGGCAACAAGAAGGAGATAAAAAAGAGCACAAAAAGAACAGAAAAAATGGAGAGAAAAGAGCAGGAAGAAAAGCCAAAGATAGGAGAAAAAACACAGAATAGAGAAAGTTTCTTTTATTCTCTAGTAACGTTACTGTGAGGTTGGAAAGATTGACAGTAGAAGAGAAGAAAAAAAGAATGAGAAAAAGAGAGGCAAGCTGCAGGAAAAAACAAGAAAGAGTAAGAGAACATGGACTTCACCAGCATATCACAGCTTCAACGTCATTGTTTTCATCCGTTAGAGGCACGCGTGAGCTGTTTCTTGGTCTTTTATTTCACTTCTTACAAAACAGCATTTGCAGGTGTTTCTTCCCTAGTGCTCCAACTGCGAGAACTTTAGGGACCCTCACATTCTTTTCTCTTCTTACGCCCGTTGGAGGAAAGGTTAGCCGGCCATGACTTTGTCTTTTTATTTGTAATAAAGCATGCTTTCCCAGTTTCTGTTTTGTTTCTCTCTGTTGGCGTTGTAAAATGAATAAGGCAGTTTTGTTTTTAAGGTGAGGAAATAATGGGTTTGTAAGGCACGGACATAGGGGTTGATTTCAAAATTTTCAGTTTCAGAACTTTGGTTCCCTCATGCATACGAGTTTAGTCCTTTCCGGTTACAGAATTTTAAGTTGATTTAGCTTTGAACGGTTCTTGTAGTTCTTATAATATGAATGGGGGCTTGCTATTTTCCATTTTGGTGTTTACGTCTAATTGTTATGTTTGTGTTTTTGATAAAAATATAAAAAATGTTTTCTTGTGTGCTAAATACGGCCATTACCCTAACATGTTTTGAATGTTTTTTTTCATATACAAAAAATATTGGAAGTTTTTAAAATGTGTTTTCTCATGGATTTCTTAAACATAACAAAAAATTATTTTCTTGCATTTTTGGATTATCCAAAGGGTATTGACCAATATTCCAAAAATATAAAAATCTTATTTTGGGAAGAATTCATCTATTATTCACCGCTAATGTTTGGATAAAGAAATCGTTAAAGGAAAAATATCCAAAATATTATTGAGAATAATAAATCCGCACACATCCTTGAAAGAAGCCTTGATTATGATCGAGGACATTTCAAAACAAATTTACTTCACGGTTTACGAGCCGTGAGAGTATAACACACTAAAAAAATAGGTTTCTTTTTTAAAAAGCGCCCTAGATTTTTAAATTTTTATCCCTCCTCCTTGCGATTTATGAATCGCAAGCTCTTGAAATACTAAAGGAAAAAATGAGCTTTTAAAGCACATGAAATCTCCTAGGATTTCTATCTTAATAAATTTAGTTTGAATCAAACCTAGAAAAAATGATGGGATTAGAAAACACCAACACCATAGGAATCATAGAGCAAACCAAATACCAAGCAGCTTACCTTAGGAGGGTGTACTAGGGATGCTAATACCTTCCCTTTACGCAACCAGTCCCTTACCTTAGAATCTTTGAAAGACCAGTTAGGGTTTCTAGTGACCAAAATACTAGGTGGCGACTCCTTTACACATAAAAAAACCCTGAAATTAATCGAGGGTCGTCACAATGACGCGAGGGTGCGACATTCCACATGAATGAAAATTGATTGACAAATATATGAAGATGCAAAGAATAGCACATGGAAAATAAATTGGATGATTACTATATTAGGATATGTAGCTTTAGACTTTGAACCTTCTTTAATAACATATTATTAGCTTTACTTGGTTAATTAGTGAATGCTTTATCTCAAACTATTCATGTAAGATTAATGTGAAGATTAAACAAAGAAAAAACCAAATATCAAGGTTAGAGGATCCATTAATGGTATTTCAAATAAGTATAATATAAACTCTTTTTATTACCCAACTGGAAACCACACTCAAAGAAGGTTTCAATCAGATGATTTATCATTAATAGGTCATTATAAATTATTAACATAATCATATTAATTATTTTTTTTAAGTAACACCAAACTTTTAAATATTGTCAGGTGTCGCACGTGACCCGCGCTGCATCAGCTTGACGATTTTTCATCTTTTCGTTTGATTGATTGGTTCATTGGAGTCGCCACCTAGTATTTAATTAAGGGCTACTAGGGAACCCAGGTGTACTGGTCTTATAAAAGATTCATGGGTAAGGGACTGGTTATGGTTAGGAAAGGTATTAGCACCCTAACGCACCCTACTTGAGATAAGCTGCTTCGTGGACTTGATATGTTAAAGAAGTTTTAAAAATTTTGTTCTTCCATCGAATATTAGAAATACGACTTATGTATAAGTTCATAATTCTTTATCTGTGATCAAATCAAAATATCAAATTCTTCTTTATTCTTGCAATTTTATCATACAAAAAAAAAAAAAAACATTCATAAACAAAATACAAATCACACATTCACTTTCACTATACTTTTTTTTTCTTTTCTTTCCTTTTTTTTTGTACATCCACACTACAAATTATAAAAAATCAAAACTACACACAGAAAAAAATACATTAAATAATTTTAAAATTACAAAAATTAGCCCCAACACAATATGAAACTACAAGAATGGCCTTCTGCATGCCGTAATAGTACCGACGCATTTGCTCCATTCGTCGCCACCACTGGCCTGAAAACCAATTGGATCTGGATCTACTCCGTCTCGTCTTCCCTTTTGCACCGGCTATGAGGAGTAACGTCACCTGTAAAGAAGAAAAAAACGCAAGCAAATTCTCGATTCTTCCCCCTTTTCAAATCTGTTTTATCTATACTTTCTCTCTTTATCTCTGTTTGGCTCTCTTCTGCTGATGGAAGACCAGGCGGTTACTGTTATCCGTGGCTATTGAAACTACAGTGGAGATAGGGGTGGGTGTCCGGTCAATGAGGAGAGAAGAAATGGTCTTTTGAGGCTGAAGAGGGAGGTCGTGGGTCTATGGGTGTTGTTGATGAAGAAGGGCTGCTACTGACTGGTTGAAGGAGATGACAAAGAGTGTTGCCCTGACACTGCTGTGTGTGGGTTGCTGGTGAGGACAGCGCTGCTGCTACTGGTGGCGAAAATCGGCTTCGAGAAATGTAATGGTCGGCTGCTGTGGGGAGGTGCAGAAACCGGTCTATGCCTGTGTTGCTAAAGAGGAAAGGTATAGTGCGGAAAGGGAACGGCTATGATGGAGATGAAGGGGTTGTCTTATGTCTGAAAGGGAGGCTTACGGTGACGGGAGGAGATGGTAAGGTTTGTGGGGATCAAAAATCAACCTTGGGGGGAAAAAGGAAAGAACAAATCAGAGAAAGGAGGGGTCGGCCGGCTGTCACTGGTTGAGGGAGAAGAGAAAAAATAAAATAAAAAAAGGGGGCTGGCGGCTGATGCCTTCAGTGAGGGAGATGAGAGTTAAGTTTTTTAGGGTTTCTTTTTTTTTTGTGTAGTCTCTCCCCCAAATCTCAAAATTGCCCCCCTGTTTTGAGTTGTGAACCTATATTTATAGGTAAAATGTTGTTTGGGCTTCAAAATTAGTCCCTTAACTTTCTTTTTTTGTAAATTTTGATTTTTCTTGATTTTTTAAAAATGAGCAACATCAATGTCGATTCAATGAGAAAAATCAATGATTTTAAAAACGACGTGTGAAAAGTTGAACGCGTTCGAAAAACCTTTAAAAATTTAAATTCTTTTTTAGACGACGTTGAAAATGCTAAAAATGATGCAAAATAAATTAAAACATAATTTTTTGGATTTTCATTGCTTTTCGTTATTTTTGGATGTTTCAAAAATTTTATCAAATAGGTTGGTCGAAATTCGGGTAACAACATCAGGAATTCATGATGCTAACTTATGTTAACAACAAATCAAGTTCCTTTCATAGCACAAGTGTAGGTTATACCATATGATTGGCTATGAAAGTCCAAGCATTTTTTATTCCAAGTGTTATACAACACAGATCTAGATTAACCATTTAACAAGCAAGGTATTAAAAATTAATAAGATAAAAATGATAAGACATGTTAATAGTAAGTTGTTTAGGATATAAGCAATGAAGTCCATATTGAGTTTATATTATACTTATCCTAACACGATTAGTGAAACCTTTTCACCTTGACATAATAAACTTAGCTAAACATAATGAAGAAGAAAAACATAAATAAACAACATAAGAGCATAAGTATAGTAAAGGAAATGAAAAGCATAAATTAGAGATTAAGGAAAATATAACATGAAATAAAACTTAAACATTACAAAAATATAGAAATAAAAATAAAAAACATGATCTTGATCTGAAAATCAACATGCCTAAATGCCTTCTTTTATAGGCTATAATTTGAAACTTTTGATTTGATGACTAATTGATGAGTGGGTGGCCACATCTTGACTTGGTGACAATGCTTATCTTCTTGTCTGAATAAAACTTCATTGCTAACGTCAGAATTTGAACAAGTTATATTCATGAAAGTTCTAGGAAATTGTCTCAGCTTTCCAATAAAAAAAGAATCGGTGCATTTTAACTTCTAGAACTCGAGATATAGGCTGAACACTGAACAATGTTTAGGCTGCAGGACAGATTCAGACTTCTTTGTTGTTGCTATAATTTAAACCTGAAAACGACCTTTTTGAATCTTGAACTTTGCATGAAAGTTTTAGGCCTATGTCTTAGCTTTCCATCCATATACAGCAGGCCTAAATCCAAGTTCTATAGCTCCAGTTATGATCTAATAACCGAATGGTGTTCTAGTTTGGACTGAGCCAACATCTCTTTTCTAAGTTTAACCATCTCTTTGTCTTCTCAATTTCAGTAGTTAAACTCATCAATCAATTCCTTGATTTATGTGATAAACCTGCATTTAAGATAAACATTTACCATAAATTAAAGGTATCTTTTATTATCAAACTTGTTATTAGAAAACATGCTTAAGTTAGGGGATTTAATGATACTTTAAGTTCAATATGATGATACAAAATCTTGATAAAAATGCACTTTTAAGTATTAATCAGGACACGTAGATGAATTTGGGCTTTTGAATGTTTTGATTTTGATATCAGAAGCTCAAGATATTTCTATTTGTAATCTAGTGTGAAAACATAAAATCCTGTCGCGATAAGGTTTCCAACCGAGTTTGGTTGCAATTATGTTATTCAAAATGAATTTATCTCATTTTTTATCCTTCATGAAAGTTTTAAATCTACAAGTTTAGATGAATTTAGGACTTTTGAATCACTTGATTTCGATATCAAAAGCTCATAATTTTCCTATTTGAATACCTAATAGGAAAGTAGAGAATTATACCGCGAGAAGGACCCTGACCCAAGTTTTGCACTAAAGACTCTATTTCCATCACAAATTTTATTGATATGTTCTTAGTTCATACTCTCAGTCATATTGAGATGCTCGACATTGTCAGTTTCTGAATTAGATCAGGAGATCCTTTTTGACCAACCAGATTACTGCCAGATTCTGTTCTCTAAAATGATTTCATCTCACTTTGAATCCTTCATCAAAGTTGTAGTCCTAGATGTATAGATAAATTTGGGCATTTGAATCGCTTGATTTCGATATTAGAAGCTTAATATATTCCCGTTTGAATATCTAGTATGAAAGTAGGGATTCCTACCACGAGAAGGATTTTTGCTTGAGTTTGCAAAGACATAATTGCAAGATGCTTAAAGTTTAAAGACCAATTGCAGTCCATTTTGAAGCCCTTTTTTAGACCAAGGACCAAATGGAAAAGACACTAAAATAAGGAAGTTGATTGAAGATAAAATTATAAGGAAGAGATTGAAGAACCACATTTTTTTTTCTGCAAAGCTACCCCGATTTTTCTTTCCTTTTATTTGCAATTTCCTATTTGGTTTCCATGTTTCTCTTGCTAGATTGGAGAGTTGCAGACCACGTTTTAATTGGCTCATTTCAAAGGAAACAGTTGGTGCCTCATGGTCCTAGCTATGGAAGGAAAGAAAGGAGTTGTATAACCATTTGATCAATAGAAACTAAGTGCTGAAAATCATAATAGGAATCAGAATATTTCAATTTTCTTTTTTATATTTTTTTACTATAAATTAGCAGGGATTTGCATCTTATAATTAATGCATTGAATCTTTCCTAAATAGAGATATATTAGACTATATGTAAGCCCTTTTAATGCCCTAGCGAAGGAGGGAGAAAAAAGGAAAAAAAAAGGAGAAGAAAAATACAAAAGAGAGGTAGGTAGTAGGCGAGAAAAAAACACAAAGAACAAAGGAAGTTTATGTCCTTCGCCAGTGTTACTATAAGGTCGGGAAGGTAGACAGTAGAAGAGAAAAAAGACAAAAAAAGAGAGAGAAGAGAAACAAGAGAGAAACCGAGACTACCTCTCGGTCTTTGCTTAATTTTCTGTAAACAAAAACAAAGGAAGTTTTTGCTCACTTGAATGTGTATTTATTTATTTATCTTTTTTTTTGTTTTTTTTATGCATAAAAAATATCAATGTCGCATTTAGAATACCTAGTTTTCCTTTGAACGTTCTTTTTTTAAAAAAATATTGGAAGTTTTGAAAATGTGTTTTCGCATGGATTTCTTAAACAGAACAAAAATTATTTTCTTGCATTCTGGATTTTACAACATCTTTGTAAAACTCCAAAGGGTATTGGCCAATATTCCAAAAAAATAAAAAAATCTTATTTTAGGGGGGATTCATCTATTATTCATCGTTAATGTTTGGATAAAGAAATCCCAAAGAAATAAATATCCAAAATATTATTGGGAATAACTTGTTATTATTCATTGTTAATATTTGGATAAAGAAACTCTAAGTGGTTAACATCCAAAATAATTTTCTAGGAATAATAATTCATCACAAATCCTTGAAAGACGCCTTGATTATAATCGAGGACATTTCAATTTTTTACTCCACGATTTATGACCCGTGGGAGTATAAAACACTAAGGTAAAAATAGACTTTTAAAGCGCCCTATATTTCTAAATTTTTGTCTCTTCTTCTTGCAAGTTACGAGTTGCAAACTCTTGAAATAGTAAGGGAAAAATGAGCTTTTAAAACATATGAAATCTCCTTGGATTTCTATCTTAATAAATTTGGTTTGAATCAAACTTAGAAAAATTGATGAGATTAGAAAACACCAACACCATAGCAATTATAAAGCAAACCAAACACCAAGCAACTTACCTTAGGTAGAGCATATTAGGGGTGCTAATACCTTCTCTTTATGCAACTAGTCATTTGCCTTAAAATCTCTAAAAGACTAGTTAGGGTTCCTAGTGACCAAAATATTAGGTGGTGACTCCTTTACACAATAAACAAAAAAAAAAAAAAAACTTGAAATCAATTATTAACTACACTTTTATGTACTATCATTCAAAACAATATTAAAAATTAAAAAGATTGTTTGTTGTTCATTGAGTTTGCATATAATAGGATTATGTATTTTACTACTAATTATTCATCATTTGAGATTGTTTATTGCTTTAATCCTTTAATTTCATTAGGTTTGATTCACTTACCTATTGATGAAATAGTTAGTCTTAATGGCAGTAGGAAAACACATATAGTGAAAGCACTCCATAAGAATATATAGCAACATATAGAGAGAGAAAATTATCAATATGCATCCAAGGTAAACAAGGGGCATAAATACGTTAAACTAGGTGATTGAGTTTGAATGGATATACAAAAAAAGAGATTTTCAACCCAAATAAGATCAAAGTTGCAATCTGAAGAAGATGGTCCATTCCAAGTTCTTGAAAGAATTAATGAAAATGCAATGCATACATGATGGATTTACCAGATAATTATAGTTTTAGTGTTATTTTTAATGTTTCAGGTCCATAAAAGGTTAAAATTGCGGTTTCAAATTCAAAGAGATGGTTCATTCTAGACCCTTAAAAAAATTAATGAAACAACATATAAAATATATCTATGATATGAGTATGGTTTTATTGTTACTTTTAATCTTTCTACTCTTTCTTTCCAATCAATTGTTTTAGCTATTGTTCATTCAAAGGAAAAACCTAAACGCCTCTAAGTAGTGGCTCAGTATAAACTTGCGTAATGACGATCGTGATTATAAACGTGGTATAGTATAATGAACATAGACCTACTTATTACATGTTTTTTCCCCTACCTACCTGATGTGTCTGCATCGGATATGAGTGGAAGATTCCTCGAAGGTTGAGACTTACCCTACAAAACCATGTATTTTTGCCGACGATTGATTAACAGTAAGGTAAATATAGCTTCCACTTTTAATTGTACTGTCAACTTTATCCAAGATTTTGTGTTGATCTGCAAACTATACTGTTATCAAATAATGGTGGCAATAGTATTAAAAAATTGATTGTTGTCATTTCATGACCAAAAGAAAAGGCACAACGCGAATCACGGTTTATAAAGTACTTGATTGAAAACGATATAATAATAAAGGATATTTAAAGTCTTGTTGTAATTATTTTTAAAATATTTATTTTTTAAAAGTTATTTTTAAAATTAATATATTAAAATAATTTAAAAATATTTAAAAAATTAATAAAATAAATATTTTTTAAAACATAAAAATAAACGAGCCTAAACCTGCTGATATCATCATTTCTTAGTAAAACTAAATCTAAGTTTAGATTGCATTCCATAAATCTACAGTATTTGGTTATGATGGTTTTGTTCATGACTCGAATTCAAGAGAGTGTTTGAGAGTGTGGTTGTTATTGCTTTTAAAAGTATTTTTCACTTAGAAAAGCATGCCAATAATATTTTTTTATTTTTAAAAAATTATTTTTGAGATCAGCACATCAAAATAATTTGAAAATATCAAAAACATATTAATTTAAAACTAAAAAAAAATAAAAAAATTTTAAATTTTTTCAAGTACTTTTAAAAATTACTCAACCCCAAATGGGGTAGCAATAGGACATGGTACCTCACCATCTATAAATATTCACACAAATATTACAAATAACTAAGAATCATATGCGTAACTGTGGACACATTCATTTCTTAAATAATAAAATAATCACTAATAGGATAGAATTTTAGTATTTCCGTACAATGTATATGCTCTTTTCTTTATAGGTTTGAACGACTCGAGTAATTTTTGTCTTTTTTACTTTATTGTGCAGCCCTAAACTCAGGCAATCTGCATTGCAATTTTACTGTTTAGTCCTTAGATTTCAATGTAATGATTATGTTTGAATACGTGACATGACTTGGTGTGATGCTGTTTGCGTTTAAATTTCTCGCGATAATTTTTAATTTTTTTAAAACCCTTCGTCTTTTGTCATACTGTTGATGTTTTATTGGTGTTTGATTTTTTTTTTAATTTTGATAAAATTAATAACATAATAAAAAATTATTGATGATCAATATTTTAATGGATATATTTTCTTGGTAAAAATATTACTAATAGCTTTTACATCTTATATCGACAGAATAAATCTGTCTATAAAACTATTTAATAGTATAATGTTAGTTCCAGCTATATATTTTAAAATGTTTTGTTGATCAATACCTGCCATAGGTTTTTATAAATCTAATAATTAAAAAAAATCTCTAGAAATATTGGTTAAGAAAAAACTATAATTTATAATTTTTTTAATTTTTTTAAACCACATATATGAAAACTATCACACTAAAAAAAGACACTCTTTGTTAGTTTATTAGAAGCAATTACGAAAGTGAGTTATTTTTATACATACTTGCAACCTATGTTGCTCAAAATCGGATAAGGGTATCGAATTGAAGTACGTACTTGTCTGATATGAGAAGTTTCATAAAATTAAGACACGAAACTTGACAAAGAAGTGTCCAAAAATTGAAGGACAAGGGTTTATTTTATGTGTATGATCCCATGCTTCGTTAATAAATTTGTTTGGTCTGCACCGGGTTTGAAAGTGTGTAACCAATTATTTTTAAAAAATTTTTAATTAATAAATTTTGTTAATAATTTTTTAAGAAGTTATGTTTGATATTAGTATATCAAAGTGATTTAAAAATATTAAAAAATTATTAATTTCAAAGTAAAGAAAAAACTAAAACAAAATTCAAACTTTTTTATAAACATTTTTTAAACGCAAAACTTGCTAGATAAATTTACTGCTAAGCAGTCTTTTGAATGGTATTCGCAAATAGTAGGATATATAGAGCAATCCAAAAGAGCTCAGAATTTATTTAACATAGAACAACTTTCTTTTTCATCCATTCTAATTCACTAACGCGCGCACAAAACTCCACTACACGAAAAACCAAGGAGCAAGACAGTGATCTGAAAAACAATAGGTGAGGACATAACAACAAAGGTAAAAGAAGAATCAAACAATTTATTGATGACATTGTGAGAGATTTAAATGATTGGGGTGTTGACTGTAAAAAGAACATTGGCAGGCGTAGGCTGAGTTTAATGAAATAGGTGGGTTCCAGGGCATAGCAAGGCAAAAACTGAAGTAGCAGAGGTAATAAAAGCTTGGCATCGTAGAAGCAATGAGGGAAGAAAAAAAATATATATTGGATTGACATTATAACAGCACAGCCTTGTGGCTGCCAAAAGCATTGAAAAATGAGGGAATGCGAATGAATTTGGAAAAAAAAAAAAAACATGTTCTATCATTGTAATGTAGTTGTTTTTGAAATGCAGAAAGAATGCAAATGCATTAAGGTAAGAGATTGATTTGTATGTGAATTTCAATAGTTGCTAATAGCTGCAACTATCCTTTATATTTATATTTTTAGGGTAGCGTACAAAACTAGAGTGGAATGTACTACACATGATAATTATTTCTATATAAAGTATTTTAGTATATAATGAATTTAATCTAATCTATTTCTATAATACACCCCATCAAGAATTGAAGGTGGAGATTCCACCCGAAACTTGGATTGAAAAAGAGCAAACGAGACTAGAGGAAGAGGCTTGGTAAGGATATCAACTAGTTGGTCCTTTAAAGAGATAAATCATACTTGAATTTCTTGCTTAGCAACGTGATCATGAACAAAGTGATAGCCAACTTCAACATGTTTAGTGCAAGCATGAAAAACTTGATTTAGTGATAAGGTGGCCCTTAAATTATCACACCAAAGTGTAGTCATGGATGACGATGGAAGCCGAAGTTCTAACAATAAAGAGCGAATCCACAAGATTTCAGCAATACTATCAGCTAAGGCCTTGTATTCTGCCATTATAGAAGACCAAGTCACAATGCATTACTTCCCTGATTTCCATGAAATAGGATAGCACCAAGATATACAAGATAACCACATGTTGATTTTCGATCATCAATACTACCAGCCTAATCAGCATCAGTGAAACCATGAAGAGACAATGAGGAATCTCGAATATTGTGTAGACCACAAGAAGTTGTAGCCTGAAGGTAGCGTAGAATGCATATAACGGCAGACCAATAATCGATCCTCAATAAGGGCATGCATAAACTAACACACCTTGTTGCTTGCATAACAAATACCAGGTATGTTTTAAAGTAGGATACCGGAGAGCCCTAACAATTTGTCTATGCCGTGTCGAATCAGAGTAAGGAGCACCAAATACGATACTCAATTTAAAGGAGGTAGACAAAGGGGTAGTAACCGGTTTACAAGAATTCATACCTATTCGTTGGATAATATAAATAGTATACTTGTGTTGATTGAGTAATAGACCCATAGAAGTGGATTTAACTTCAATGTCCAAGAAGAAATGAACAGAGCTTAAGTCCTGAAGCTTAAACTTTAAACTCAACAAAGTAATTAATCGTTGAAGCAAAGCCGAGTTGCTCCCAATCAACAAAATATCATCAACATACACAAGTAAATAAAATATAGCACCACTGAAGGAGAGAATAAAGAGGGAAGTATCAACCTTTGATGCTTGAAAACCAATGGAGATCAAAAACTCACTTAACCGGTTGTATCATCCCTGAGGCGCTTATTTCAAACAATACAAAGATTTATGCAGACGACACACATGAGATGGGAATGTAAGGTCAACAAAACCAAGTGATTATGCCATATACACCTCCTGAATAATGTCATTCAATAAGGTATTACGGACATCCAACTGATAAATCTGCCAACCATAAGTGGTAGTGATAATAAGGACAAGTCGAATCGTTATTGACTTAGCCACCAGACTAAACATCTTCAATCTTGTTAAGTGAAACCTCGTGTGACCAGCCATGTTTTATATTTGTCAACACGATCATCAGCGTGTTTCTTAATTTTATATATCCATCGACTGCCAACAATATTTATAGATGGAGCAAAAGGAATTAATGACCAAGTGTCATTACTTTGAAGGGCCCAAAGTTCTTCTTGCATGGCTTTATGCCAAATCAAGTATTTGTTAGCAGCCTTAAATGAGACTAATTTTTGTTAAGACAAAGATGCAGACCAGGAGGTAGATAAGGCACTCAAAGTTGGCGGTTTTGGATGGACGTGGGTGAAGCACCATGGAGTGAGTGCGTGCAACCTGAGGTTTAGTGGAAGACACATTGTCCTGGCCTTGCTGAAGAGAGAAATGAGACAAATCAACACTTAAATCAAGTATAGAGTTAAATAGGGGAGGAATCTGGTGGTGACGAGCGAGCTCGACAGATGACAAAGCTGAGCAGGGGAAGCAAACTGAGAGGGAGAACCAGTAGGGGAGATGGGCAATAGTTGCTAATAGCTGCAACTATGTTTTGTATTTATATCTTTTAAGGTTGTGTATAATATTAGAATGGAATATACTACACATGATAATTATTTTTATATAAAGTATTTACATATATAAGAAATATAATCTAATCTCTTTCCATAATATATTGAAAACTGCATTGAAATCACTACTATGAAATTAAAAAATGACAAATTGTTTGTTGGCCTTTAAAGAAAGAAAAAATGTGTTTGTATTTTTGAACTTCATATGAAATTTCCGGTGGAAACCTATCGTAAGAAAGTTTTTAACTGCTGACATTTCGTTACCAATTCAAATACCAAAGAAAATTTCAATGAAATGCTGACAAATTATTCATGCCCAAAAATAAGATTTTACAGCCCATTTTCCCTTGGCAAGTTCATCATAAATTAATTTCTGACATAATTTTTAATGGCCGATTCCGTCAAAAATATCTCTGGAACCTTTCCAGCAAAATAAGTGTGAAATTACCATCAAAATTATAATTTCCGATGACTTGCCAATGCGTAAATTTTAATAGGAGAAAAAAAAAACAAAAAATGGATACTTTTTTATTCTTTTGCTTGCAGATACAATAAGGTCAGTTAGTATAGGCTTATTTAACTTATTGTATCGCAATAATATAACTACATAGAGTATCTGTAATATTTACTAATAATATAACTATCATTTTCAAATTAAACTTTTTATTAAAAAGAAATATACAATCCAATAACTAACAATTAATTCTATACAAATTTCATTTTCCATCAAAATATAAACTAAACATTAAAATTAACAAAAAATAATTGGTACCCAACTAATTATCCATAATTTATTTAATTCAATTTATTCAACCTAAACTAATACATTTTAATTATTATCAATTCTACAAAAATCAATTTTCTTTAAATTTTCAACTTAACACTAAATTTGATAAAATATAATTGGTACCCATTAAATTACTCATTATTTATTCAATTATAACACAACTAAATTATAAAATCAAACTCAAATTCATCAAATGACTAATAAAATCAATTTTCTTGAAATTCCAAACGAACCCTAACATACAAATCATGCATTAATATAATAAAATTATATAAAAAATAATAATAAAACACTTAAATATACAAGCCAATTACAAATACTACAAAAACATTTCAATGAATTAACCTAAAATAGAAAAAAAAAATTGGTAGGTTGAGGGGTTGAATTCATGAAAAGGTGGTCGGCTTTTAATTCTTTTTAATTTGCCGATAGAATTTCTTTTATTGGCATTGATGAAATGTAAAATTACTGATAAAATTATCAATACAATTTGTTTCTATTTATTGGCATTACATAAACATTAAATATTTGTGATAGTTGCAAAACTCATGCTGTAATGCCACCAAAAATCATACAAAAAATAATACACACTCAAACAGATATATGTTTTCCTAAGGTGTGGTCAAGATCGTAATTACCTTGTACTTCTAATTTTTCACAAAACATTATCAATACATGGACAAGCTACAAAAACAATTTCTGTCTACAATTGTGCAAAGATGCAGCATTATTCATGAAATCAAGGGAATAAAGAAGATGGAAGGAGTAGAGCACCTAAAACTTTGTAAAACATCTACATAAAGAAAAGGCAAGGAAAATGTCAGATTACATTTTTTTTTTAATTAAGAAAGCATTTGATAACAGTCAAACACAAGAAATAATCCTCGAATATGTATAAAACTATTTACTAATAGCTTTGATTTGGTATTTTACAGAGTTATAGTAACCCATTTCAGTAGAAACATGGTGTTCTGTTTTGATGCAAGTCGACAAGCAAGCACCAATTTTTTGAGAACACTTGAACCAGGCAAAAGAAGTTTCCTTTCTAGTAGAATTCATCTTCGAATGGTCCTAGTGATGATCACCAGATAAGCAAAACTTCTTAGCAGTGTGGGCTGGGAAAGTTGGGTATGGTAGCTTCGGCCATGGAACAATCTTCATGTAAGTTAATATTTGATTTCCCAAGTCTTTATTTTTTTTTCTTATTTTATGGCTATAAACAGTGAACTACAATAACAACATTATTTCTTAGCAAATATGTCAAGAGTCAATTTCGAGAATAGAAAACAGAAAATGAGAAAGCATGATCCAAATGCCATTAAAGCTTAAAAGGATCACGAATACATGTTAAACACCCACCCTTAAGACTAAGAGTGTGTTTGGTATTGCGGTAGCTGTTGTGATTGTGGTTTGAAAAAAATTATTTTATAAAAAAGTACTTTTAATTAAGGTTGATTTGAAAAAATAGGTGTTTGGTTAAAACTGTGGTTGAAATTGAGGTTGAATAAAAAATAGTTTAATGTGTTTGGTTAAGAATATTTTTGAAATTAAAATTATAAAATAATAATTTTAAAATATATATATTAATATTGATGGTTTTTAATTTAAATGTTGTAGATTTAACTATTGTTATTATTTCATGAAATAAATAATACTTTATATGAAATATTTTTTATTATTCCATTAAACCATCTACAATTATATTACGTACAAAATTCATCCGACAAGAACTATAATTTCTATAATTTTTTAAGCGTGCAATAAAATTAGATAAAATATTATCAGGAATAAAATTGATTTGATATTACAGTGCGAGTGAATTTAATTCACTCTACACTAGTTTTTCAGGAAAAAAAAATATTGTTTAAATGGCAATACAAGTAAATTTAATTTACTCTAAACTAGATTTTTTTTTTTTAAAAAAAAAAATGTACAGAAAGTAAACATATTGAAAAAAAAAAAAAAAAAGCTCACGCGAACAGTGCAAGTGAATTGCACTGCTCACGTGAACAGTGCAATTCACTTGCACTGTTCGTGTGCACAGTGCAATTCACTTGCACTGTGCACGTAATTAGCCACTAATCAGTCTAGAGAGTTCCAACCACATGTTGAAACTTGTGAAAAAAGCAGGATTTTATTGCTTCGCCAAAATCGTGTTCCTGCCGCATATATATGATGGGGCCCATGTTTTTTGATTTCTTAAGAATCTGTAACCAAACACTTAATAATTGCGTTTTTAAAGAAACGCAACCGTTAATGCGTTGCCAAACGGACTCTAAAATTTATAGGGGTTGTGGTCTAGTGGTTGAAGGGACTTGTTCCCTTCCCCCACACCAGGGTTCAAGCCCCACTTGTGTACGCCTGTGACCCCCGCGGTGCCTTACATGTTCACTGGGCTTGCAGGATGTTCAGTGAGCCCGGGGATTAGTTGTGGTGCTCGCAAGCTGACCCGGACACCCTGGGTTACCAAAAAAAAAAATTATAGCAATCAACCATCTAGCAGATCGATAGCCTAGTAATAAAAGCTTAGAATTAAGGAGTTTGCTTCACTGTGGTATCAAGTTCGAGCCCTGTGGTTGCAATATGATAGCCATTAAAAATTTATATGGTCGTTAACTTTAAGACCCATAAAATTAGTCAAGTTACGCGTAAATTAGCCCGGATATTCATGTTAATAAATAAATAAATAAAAAAGGTTTTTGTGATCTATTCTGCTAATAAAATGTGTGTTATGCAGCAATATTGTTGCTTCCATTGGCAGGGAAAATAAAAACAATACACCTCTGCTCTACTCCCTCCCTTTTTCATCTTGTAAAACAAAATAAGAAAGGCATCTAAGACGTTAAATCAATTGCTAACCATAAGCCTGTTTTTTTACCTAATTTACTTTATGTTTAATCTTCCAGGTCAGCCTCTCCTTTTCACTGCTCATAAGTGAGTTATCTTCTTGAGGCGTGAGTTTATAAGCATTTGAAATATTGAGTGCGACGTAGGAAAAGAAAGCAAGGAAAGGTATCAAAATAGATATCAAGATTTGGTGGAAGAACTTTGTCACGTAATTGTGAAAGGAATCCCGGAGAAAAGACTATTGTTTTCCATAATTACTCGAGAAAAGTACAACTGTTACTATTGCAAATCCAGCTATCATCAACACAGTCAAGCTTATCAAACGGAAAGGATAGGCTTGACATGCATGTTTGATCTTCCGGTAAGTCTTTCTTTCATTTTTTTTCTTATCTCCGGCCCGGTGGCTACCAAGCACCAACCGGAAGTTTTGCAGTACTTCGACGGAAATGATAGAACAGAGAGAAAACCCTATCCTATCAAAGACTACCTGGGTATATGGCATATCATTTGTTTAAGCTACATGAAGCACAGCAAACTTTTCCTTGTGCAAAAGGCTTTTCTTTTTTCCATTACTTTTCCTCTAAGATCGTTGAAATACTGCTTTCCAAATGATCTCAGGTTAAGTCCTTGATAGCAAGTTTTTTCTAAGTTCTTACACAGAATATTGTCCGGAGATTAAAGCTATTAAAATATATTAAAATGCATGATTCATGATTGATATCGAATATCGACACTGCTGCCCCTATCAAAACAAAACCCCACATGCACATGTAGGGTTGCGTGAAAAAATTTGTTTGTTCCAGTTAAAGAAATAAAAGTTTGTCCCTACAAATTTGATTGATTATATTTAATGTTATCCTATCCAAACATTACCAGAGATAACAAAACTTGTTTCAAGTATAGTTAAACTCATGCAACGGTACATTCATGGCTCGAAGATTGATGTGGATTAGATTTCAATTTTAAATAGTTTTGATATTAATTTTATAAAAATTGGTTACTTGGATGCTTGATTTGCAATATAATTAACTCAATCAAGTTAAAAATAATAAATTAAAAATAAACTAAAACTACTTTGTTTTGAAAAAAAAATAAAAATGTTCTCGAGATGAATTAATATAATAATTTGAGTCCTTTTTCAAATTATATCTCAAACTAGATTTAATAATTATAGTTATAAGTTACAAAGTTTTTCAAAGTTGTTTTTATATTAATCATTTAGTATAATTTCTCAAATATGACTTTTTTGACATCAAAACTTACATAAATATGTTATTATTTGTGGAGAAATAATAGGAGTAATATGATTCAAATTGATGTCATTAATTCTCAAGTAGTAAGTCAAAAATAAAATTCTAGCTTCGACCTTAAAATTTTTATTTTCAATCCCAAGTTTTTATGACTAATTGGTTAAAAAAAAATTTCAAGAAAAGATAAAATTTAGTAAAAAAATGATCAAAATGTAAAACAAGAAGAAATTCCATGGAAAATCTCTAATTCACATGAGAAAATATTTTTTATCCTCCAACTTTCCCTTTCTTCTTTTATAGTCATTCTAGTTTTTGGAATTTCTTTTTTGATTTAAAATTTTATTTTATTTATTTTTTATTTCCAAGTTTTTATAGAAAAAATATTATCTTATTAGATAATAAAAAAGGTGAGAGAGATTTTGGGTTTCTCAAAACAATAATTCAAAAGTCGTCTATAAAATATTATTTTTAAAAAAAAAGAAAAGGTAAATAGAAATGAAAAGGACAATATGAATAATTGAAATAGCTTTGTCCTTTTCAATTATTATGGAGACCATAAGCCTTTGCGAGAAACTTAAAAAATGTACTGTAAAATAAATGTAATCTTGTCTACGATCTTCTTAATTATTATACTATCCAAATTATTGCTTTTTCTTTTGTTTCGTTCTTTTTTTTTTTTTTTCAAATGAAGCATACTTTTGTTGAAGCACTGCTTATTTTGTTGTAGACTCCATAATGAAATTTCATGAAGGTACATTCCACTTACCCCTAATGACTAGTTTCTTGTTTGAAGAAGCTTTCAAATTATGCAAATGGATCCAAAGGAAATCCTCGTAACGCATATATATATATATATAGTGTAGAGAGGTGAATTTATTGTAGTTTCCATGAATACTATGATAGGCCTCAACCAAGCAGAAGCCGTGTGTGTGTGTGTGTGTGTAATACGGATCGGTGTTTCGCCTTGTGTGTACTAGCTAGGCTAAACAACCATGGTATTTTACTAGACTCATTGTATTTTTCTCACAATTGAGACGAAAACAGATCGAGGAGGGAAAGGTTCCCGGCCCCATAATTTATCCCTACGATCATCGAGGAAAAGATATGTCCCATATTGTCAGGGCAAAAAAAAAAAATAAAAAAAGGGAAAATGAGTGCATGCAGTGCTCCATAAAAAGCAAGTGCACATATAGTTAAATTTACCCCCCAAAAAAAAAATCATATATGGTATGGCCACAAACTTTTCGGGCGCCTATGACCTCATTCAAACGTTTGCTCCTTGTTATAATTTACCTGTCATATATACAGAGATCCCTTGTTTTACAAAAGTATTAGTTAAAACTCAAGCAATGATAAAGATAGCTGGAGACTACTTGAAATTCCGTGTTGGAGGCCAACCTCTCTTGTCCTCAAAGATCACATCTCTTTCTGTAATCCCTTCTTAAATCTGCCTTCTTCACTCATCATTTTCAACTATGTCACTTCAACGAATGTGACGAGAGAAGGTACTAGCCGTATACGTTTGTTGTCAAATGATACAGAAATTAAGACTTGTATTACACAATATATATATCTATATATATGTGTGTGTGTGTGTGTGTGTGTGTATGCGCCTTACGTACCTTCAATTGCTTTCACCCTGTTGGATTCTTTTTCTTTTCCATGCTTTCCAGAAACGCTTGAAAATGAAGTTAGTTTGGCAAGTTTTGCATCTTGAAGATGAAATTCGGAAATTAATTTGAGATGTTTGTGTTATAAAGGTTTCTGTTGTCCTCATGGATTTAGGGCCTCATAATTCTGATCTGAACTCTATATATATATATCACCCTTTGCTCTTAATTCTCATAATATTTTAATCATATGTATATTTAAAAAAAAAAAAAAAAAACTGCAAATTTAAAAGCTATCAAAACACCAAGAGCATACTAAAAACTCAAATGGAGTTCGACATCTAAAATCAAAAACTAAGTTCATGTAAGAATTTTTGAAGGTTTAAGATGCCTAGAGCTATGCAAATTATAAGTAAAAGAAAGGGCGTGCATGCATGAGAGATTGTAGTGGGTAGGGAAGAAGAGCTAGGGCTTCAAATGCTTGCCGTTCTTTTTGAAATGCAGCCTAAGCTTTAATTTCATCTTCCTGGATATTTCCATATAGCAAACAAAACAATAATGGTTTGATGGCTACAAGAGTTCTAATACTTGAATTTAACAGTTAGGTCTAACTACAAATATTGCGGTACCATACATGGACCGTACGGAAAAAAAATAAAAACGAAAACGACAACTCTCCTATTGAACGGTCCCATGAAAACAAGCTCTTGTCTTTTACAATTATTTAAGGTCACTGTAGCAGCATAGGTGCTTTGTCTAGTTTTTCTCTGTCAATTTATATCCAAGATTTAAAATTTTAGTAGGACCCAGTTGTCTCATTTTTCCTCTTCTTTTCAAATTTCACATGTTGTGAGAAATATCCTTGTTCATCGAAGGAACAGCTCACGAGCTTTGCTGTGTGATTCATGACCTATATCATGAAATTTAACCATAGAGTATCTTCATTTGTGGACAAAAATTCCTTGTAAGTTTCAAAATAAACTCCGAGTCCATTGATGAAAAAAAGTTGCAATTGGATTTTTTTTTTTTTTTTTTTGCTGCTTCTAGCTTTATTAATTTGAGGGCACTTCCTGCAATTTGTTTTAATTCAGTGACGTCTATATATGCTTGTAATATGAAAGAAAAGAGCGAATTGATTCTATAAATATTCTCTTTTGAGCCTAAGACCTTATTGTACTTTGAGCTACCTATCAGGACAAAATAAAATTGAGAAATCTGGCCCATAACAAGAAAGATGTTGGTTGCAATTGATTGTTTTCAACTTATGGAGCTTGTCAGTATGAATGATATTCTTTTCTAAAGGCATTTTGGGTCAATCAACTATCATGATTTCCCTTTTTTTTTTTTCCCCCTTTCTTTTGGGTCTTCAAAAAGTGTATAGCATAATTATTATTAAATTTATTAGGAAGTGAAATTTTATAATTTTTTTAATTTATTTTTAATGAGGATATCTTACACTTATGATTTTGACTGTGGGTGTAATGAATTAACTTGATTAACTTGATTTTTTTTTATTATTGATTTTTTTTCAGTTTTATCATTCAACATCGAGTTGATTGAGAATTAAACTTTGTGATTTGTTTCAGTTTGTTTTCTATAAGGTTATTTTATTTCATGTTTTTTTTAATGATTTTTCTTTTTATTTCATCTTTGAACATTAGAGTAATTGAGAATTGAGCTTTATAATTTGTTTATATTTGGTTATCTCTGCTTCATGACTCGAGTATCGAATTTGTTAACAGGTTGACTTGAGTTATTTTTTAATTGATTTTTTTTAATTTTATCATTTAATATTGAATTTATTTGAAATTGAGTTTCATAATTTATTTTGATTTGCTTTTTATGAAGTTATCATGGTCTCATGATTTAGTATACAAATGAACAGGTTAACTCAAGTTGACTCGAATCAATCTAATATATTGTTCTCATAATGTTTTTAGAAAAAATATCATCTTAAATATTTATTTTCATTAAACTATCTTTTCACCAATCATCCAGGCTGCTTATGATCCTATCAAGATAACCAAGTCATTTTTAATTAATCTCAACACATTTTAATTTTTTTTATACTAAAAAAAATATTAGCAATACCTAAATATTTTTTACGCTAAAAAGATTTAATACAACACGCAATGTGCAATGTCATATAAGCTAATGATTTAGTTTATAACCTAATCTTCTATTTAAATAAGGTGAGTTTGGATTCTTTTATTTAAATAAGGTGAGTTTGGATTTGTCACCTGAAATATATCTTGAATATCTGCTATCCAAATACCAATAGTCCTTTTTTACCTATAAGGAAAGATCTCAACATGTTAGTTTTTGTACTCATAATCTCATAGGTCAATTTTGATTAGTAAATGTGTTTTTAGCTCCCTAAATAAATTTTGTTTCAATTGAGATAACTTGTGCATGCGATGTTTTTTTATGAAAAATCATTTTTGCCACAAAAATTATATATGCTTGAAGATGTTGATGCTTTAACAAAGGATTTTAAATAAAGTTTTTCATTGTTTATATCCCAAACCATTTTTCTCAAACATATATATTTGAATACTTGTGACCTAACATATATTTTGAATATTCGCTATCCAAATACCACTTTTCTTTTTTTACCTACAAGGAAAGATCTCAACATGTTAGTTTTGGTACCTATATCTTATGGTTCAATTTTGGTTAGTAAATGTGTCTTTCAACTCCCAAATATATTTTGTTTCAGTTGAGATTATATTGTGCATGTGATGTTTTTTTATGAAAACTATTTTTTTAATAAGAATTATATATGCTTGAAGATGTTTATGCTTTAACAAATAATTTTGAGTAAAGTTTTTCATTTTTCTTAGCCTTTCAAGATTTCATTTTCTTTGATGAATTTCTCATTTAAAACTGATGAATTAAATGCATCATTCAAAAAATCTAACTACCTTTTAAAACCAATATTCATTCTTAACAAGACATCCTTTTTTTTGCGCAAAAATCAAAGTTTTTTGAAATAGTTTTGAATTTACTTAAAGTAAAACATTTTTCTTACACAACTTTCTATACTTAAGAAACAAATCATCAGGTTCAAGTTCATTTAACACATTAATTTCAATGGTATCATTAGCCATCAAACAAATATTTTATTCAGTAGTATATTTTTTAGGTGATTAAACCTCAAACAAGAAGTATAAGCTCTAACATAAATTGAAAGACTAAAATATCTTAAGAGACGGGTGTGTGAATTATGGTTAAATGTTGGAAATGACCATATCATTAATTTTGAGAGAAAAACTATTGTTGTAAAAACAAATTGAGTATTGAGCATACTTCTTCTAAAATTACAAGTTTGCCACCTTACCTAAAAATAGATAAAAGAGTAAGAACATATGTGATGAGTTCTTTTTAGCTATAAATAAATAAAAATCTTTACTCTTTATTTTAAAATGAATTGAGTCATAATACCAAAATAAATTATAACAAGGCATTTATATAAGATGTGATCAAGAGCTGTCCATAGAAGGTCCGAATTGATAACAAGGAAGAGCAGCTACGTGGCGTATCCCACCAATTCGATCGCTGTCTAATGTTTGATGCAAAGATCTTACCAAGATTTTGCTCTTAGGAAGTGACAGATAACGTCAAATTTAATTAAATCAATAATACTACTAAGGATGAGAACTGAAGAGCTCCTAATTGTGTAATGATGATTCTAGACACTCTGTTTTTTTTTCTTTTCTTTTCTTTTTAGGAATCTAAGAGATTTTAATTAATATGGCATTTATCATGAAAATTAAAGAAAGAAATATGTAGAAAGCACTGATTAAACATGTTAGGTAATGACAAGATCTTACATAATAATTCAAACGAGGACAGGTCTTGAGTTTCTCTTTAGCTTTGAGAAAGTAGAGGCAACATTTACGCAAAGCATAATATTCAAGGTATGTGACAAGTGAATTCTTTATTTCATGTCAGCAGTAACTCCATTTGTCGTCTGCTTTCGCTGTGAATCTTTTTCTAATCAGATTATATCTCCATCAGAATTTATCTGGGAGAAAAGGTACAATGAACATTAATCTAAATTAAGGTGATCGTTTTTATTGTTGGTATTCATAGTTGAGCCTCGCAGCAAAAAGTAACTCAACTCATTTCCTTATTTTGTTTTTTGTGTTTTTTTTTTTTTTACTCAAGCTCCAACAAGAATCTTAGATTCTTAAAGTGGTTATATGATGTTTTGGGATTCAAAATGAATTTACTAAAGCTTATACGATGTTGTTGAGGTATTTTCAACCTACAGTTAATTAAAAATTGAACTTTAAATTAAAAAAATATATAATACCTTTATTATATTTTATGTCTAAGCAAACAATTTGTCGTCTATACTAAAAACAATAAGGTATACAACAAGTAATTTGTTTATTAAAAGAAAATAAATAAAACATTCAAGTGTAACCTCTCAAGTTCCATATATATATACTTGAGATTTTTCTTTAAAGTTAGGTGTTCAGGTCTAGTCTTTCAAACTCATTACGTACTTGGTTTTTTATCAAATGTTACTTAATTTTTTATTATTATTATTATTTGAAATTAAATTATATCTTTGAATAAACTTATTAAAACACCATGTATTAACCCAATATGTAAAAAGAAATTAAAACATTTTCTCAACTGAACGTATTCGCTACACCAAGAATCTTAGATTCTTAAAGTGGTTATATGATGTTTTCAATATACAGCAAGTTAAAAATTGAATTTTAGATTAAAAAAAGTATATAATACCTTGATTTTTTAACCATAAAAATAATTGAAATCTCAATTAAAAAATATCATGTTGCATGCCTAAGCAAATAAAAAAAAAAAGATAAACAATGTGTATTTTGTCCATTCAAAGAAAATAAATCAAATACACAAGTGTAACCTCTCAAATCTATATATACTTGAGATTTTTTTTTTAAATTAGGTGTGCAGGTCTAGCCTTCCAAACCCATGCGCATTTGGGTTTTTTTTATCATATGTCACTTAATCCTTTTTTGTAATTTTAAAATTAAATTATCTTTGAATAACTTTATTAAAATAAAATGTATAATTAACCCAATATGTAAAAAGAAATTAAAACAAATTACTCATTGTTTATAAAATATCTATTTTTCTCATATGTATCATTATATATATATATATAGATGCATAAAAATAATTGATTTTTTTTTTTTATTCAATTAAAACTTGTTTTCATAATCATAAAAAAGTCTTCGCTTAAAAGACCTTGCCATGTTTTTTTAATGAGAAGCATCGCTATATCAAAGCTTTCTTGCTTGGCCTTTAAGGCTTACCGATGGCCTTTCAATTTTGAAGCCTTTTTTTCAACTAATGGTAATTGATAAGACGGTAATCCAATGAACACCCTCAGTTTCGAACGCAAAGGGACGACAAGGAAAAAGGAAAATGGAGCTGATTTTGAGACAAAGTAGACACCATCAAGTTTCACCAAAAGCGAGCACGAAGTTGCAAATACATGTCCAATCCAAGATCCATAATTGAACTGTAAATTTCCTTTAAATAAAAAAAAAAAAAAAAACTCTTAGTGATGGATGGCAACGTCGTTTGTACTACATATCCTAAGAAGGAGGTGGGAAAGTAAAAGCATTTTTTACAAATTATTTTTATATCTACACATCAAAATAATTTAAAAAAATTAAAAATATATTAATTTAAAATTAATAAAATAATTTTAAATCTTTTTAAAAATACTTTTAAAATATAAAAACAAACAAGATATCCTAAAAGGGAGGTGGGAAAGTAGAAGCATTTTTCGTAATTGCAAGAGAAAGGCTTTGGCATTTCCAAATTGTTTTGCTCTCATGCATGGCAATTGTTAGGCAAATAGGTGAGTTTCACAGCCTACTTTGCTCTTAATTATGGCAATTGCTAGGCAAAAAAACGAAGGATATGACTAGTTATTATGTTTGGCATTTATTTTCCTATAAAGTTATGGTGTTTTTCCCCAAGAGGAAATTATGAAAGGAGATGGTCTCTAGTTCTCCCTTTCACTAGAACGGAAATAATTTATCATTTGTGACACAGCTTTTGGCAGGGAGAAAATATCAAGTGTTTCACAAACTCTGAACAATAAATTAAACCAACCTAGATAAAAATAACAAGAAAAAAAAATAAAAAAAGCAATTCTAAAACACTAACTTTCAAGCCTACTTTAGAAATGATCTCAGCCTCAAATGATATTTTTTAGCTAATCTTACAGAAACATAATTGCATAAAATATGCTGATTAAATTTTAATTTCATCTAATGATTATATTAAAAATTATGTTTGTTTTTATCTAAAATATTTTTGACTTGTTAGGATTTTTACTAGGCTAGAAATTATTAATTTTATCCTTAAGAACATGTATGACATAATTTATTATCAATTTAATTTTTATTTTTTCGAGGAGTTAAAACATGATGTAGAACTTGTCTTGCAAGGAGACAACAAATATTTAATGATCAAATAAATGTAGGATTTTAATAGCCTATTTATATGGTTATGGTTATTTTTTAAAGTGTTTTTCATATTAAAATAATATTTTTTTTAAAAAAATATTTTTAAAATTAGCATATCAAAACTATCCAAAAATATATAAAATTAATTAATTTTTAATAAAACAAATTAAATTTTTAAAATACATAATTTACACATCACCATGCATTGATTAGCCATCATCAAATATTATTTATATCATTCACTATGTAATTGTAATTATTAAACTATAAAGTCAAATCAAATTATAAACCATGACCAGTCAGACGTGACACCAACATTAATCATAAATCATAAAGCATAATTATGTCTTAAACAATTATGTTTGAATTGTACCATAAACCTTTAGGTTCATGTTAATCCAAAAATATATTATATTCACATGAGAAATAAATTATGTTGATTTATGAAGAAAACCATAACGGTTCATAAAGATAATTAATCATGGAATGGGTCATGATATAATTATTATAGTTCACATTGACTTATTGATTAGAAATTATTTATTAATTTCCTAAGTAATAAATTATAATTAAAGAATTATTTTAAGAAACTGTATAAGTTCAAACTAAAAGAAAATATTAAATTGCATAATACAAAAAAAATTAAGAAATTCAAAACATGTAAAAAAATGTCAAGAAAGTGGTGAAGAAATATAAAGCATAAAATTGTAAATAATTAACAAAGTAGATTGCAAGAAATT
The DNA here is from genome assembly GCF_005239225.2 of Populus alba. Classification (NCBI taxonomy): domain Eukaryota; kingdom Viridiplantae; phylum Streptophyta; class Magnoliopsida; order Malpighiales; family Salicaceae; genus Populus; species Populus alba. Next base: position 13,297,643 of record NC_133300.1, on the reverse strand, counting down.
AAGATGAATTGTGATAAAATTTTGAGAAAGCTTAAAATGAAATTAATGTGCATCGAGGCTTGCCAAAAAAATTACAACGAGATATGTTCCTTTCAATACAAATTCGTGTTACTCTCTAAAATAAATTAACTTTTAACTAAGCTCAAATTGTAACCATTTTATAGAATGACAATTATAAAACCTAACTCTTGTAATGTAAAATAGGAAAAATAATTTCCTTAACCCCATAGGTTTAACCTATAATAAATAATACACATATGAGACTTGAGTAATAATATTTTTTCTTAATCCCATATCTTCATCTAATTTTCCAATATTGTTCTCTTTATGAAGATTGTACTTTATACATAAGAAAGGTTTTTTCTCTCGTGATTATTCAAAAACATGTTAAGAAGTCTTCCCTAATCTTTTTCATCATGTTTTGGTGAGGTTTCTTTAGTTATCTTAATGATGTTATTAAGATTCTTTTTGACAAATTTTGTTATATTATAATTAATAACTACATTGATTGATTCCATAAAAGTTTGAGTTTGTAAGCTTTAAACCATATAAAGTTTGTTGCATGATGGGTATTTAAAAAACAAATTCTTTATCACTTATATTATCAAACTTATGTAAGTCTTATAGGTCTTTTAAGATATAGAAAAAACTTATAAACATTGAAGTATTTGATCTTGGGTTTCCTACAAGCTTAATTCATGATCAGCAATAACAAAAATAATATTTAAATAGCTAAAATCAGTTTGATGTATATCAAAATTATTCAGTCTATTAACAGTTTGGTATCTGTTAGACTCAATGTATTCACAATTTGGTTCATATTAGTACATTCATTAATAAGACCAAAAAATAGCAATAAAAGCAAATTTATTATCAGATAATTAATTATAATTTTTAAAATCGGACTCATCATTTAATGTAACATTAAGGGCTTTTCTTTTATTTCTTTTGAAATTAGGATATTCATTTATTAAGTGGACATATCTTAAGCATTCAAAACACTTAACTCTTTCTTTAAGTTCAATTTTACTTTTACTTCTATTTTCTAATTAATTTCTTTTAGCAAAATCTTTGACCTTTTTATCTTTTTCATTATTTTTTTTTAATATGATTTTTCTGAATTTTCTAGCTACGAGAGCTATATCTTCATTGTTAAGACCATCAAAACAAAAAAAAAAAATATTTCTTAACAGATTTAAGTATAAATGGACTCGAAAATAATAATTTTTTTATTTTTTAAAAACTATTTTTTATATCAACATATAAAAATAGTTTAAAGATATTAAAAAATTAACTTTAAATAAAAAAAATTTCAATTTTCTTAAAATACTATTTGAAACGCAATTTTGAACAACGCCTAACATGAAGTAAATAGCTTGTACCATGACTTAAAATCCACTCTAAATAAAGAACTAAGTAGCTTATAATTAAAGGATTTCAATTTCTTTACAAATATTAAACAAGAAAAAACTCAATGATATTGGTTTCTATAAAGCTTCTAAGTTCATCAAGTATATATTGTTATTATTATTCATAATTAAACCATTACATATCAGCCATGGCATCTTCTTTCCATGTCCATTGACCATATTTCTTTACTTCTGTCAAGTCAATGTCTTTCAATATCCATATTTCTTTATTTCCGTGATGTAGATGTCTTGCCATCAACAAACCAATTGTTAATTTTTAACCAGAGATTTAGAACCATGTGTCCCATGTTTTTCTTCATATTGCATAATTATCATATTATAAAACTCAAATAATGAGTGTATATATTTATATTTGTATAATGTGACCCAATCGCTACATCATGATGATGCAGAAGAGACTACATTATTAGTTATAGCCTGATAACTTAATATCGTTTGTCCATATATATATAAAAAAGAAAGTTATGTATGGTGACTTTAAAAAAAATAGGAAAGAAAGTTAGTTAAATGACGATTTCCTGTGTACTTCACAGCTAGTGAGATATATATATATATATATATATATATATATATATTGGTATGACTAGAGATTCACCGAAAAGGAAACTTTACATGTAGACCAGCCAGCCCCGGGACAAGGAGGAAGTTTGAAATTGAATAAAAGTGTAGAAATAAAGAAATGTCACACCACAAAGTACTTCATATAATAATAATAATAAATAAATAAATAAGCCTTCGGTATTCATGTTAAAACAAGACACATGTTAGTGTAGATTAGAACATTGAAATGACTATTTTTTTCTTAAAAAAAAAACCCCACATAACTAGTTATTGAAGGTAAAATAGTTTTTAGCATGGTCCATTAGTCATTATTAGATTTGATTATAGACATGTCGTTCATTTAAAATTTCAAAAACATAATGAAACAACTAAATTATTCTTTTTTTAAAAAAAAATTCCTAGCTTCTAAGAGCATTTTAAGTCTATTTATTTTTTAAAGCAGGGTCAAATTACTAGATTATTATCAAAAGAGAAGTTTCTTTAACTTGCATTAAATGGTATTTTTGTCTTTTCAGTCTAGTTTTTTATTATACTCAAGTTCGCTTAGAGACAATTTGATAGCTTAATAAATAAAAATACTATTAAAAAAATAATTGATGTGTATGTTGCACGTGTCAACACATGGATCATAGTCATGATATTTAAGCAATTTACATTGCTTTACCAAGAAGCCAAACACTAGTTACTAGGGTGGCATTTGAATCTTCTCGATAGCTCTTTTTATCATTGGGCCACATATGTGGTCAATGCACCTCAAATTTGACGTCAGCGATGTTTTTTTTTTTTTTCTCTCTCTCTCCTCTCCTTAATTTCCACACCTGACCCTTCATTTTTTAAAAGCACCCCTTAAATTTGTTTTGCCTACAAATTTTATTCCATCTTCTTTTAATTACTATTTTTTTTGTGTAAAATAATATATGAAATTGAAATTCATCCTCTAATTTTTGTCATATGTCAAATTTAATCCTTATTCTTTTATTGTTATTTGTTTATTTTAGATAATTTTACAAATTAATTTTTTTTTATATGATTGCATCATTCTTTAGTTTTTTTTCTATCAAATATAATTATTATTCTTTTTTTCTATTTTTTTTACTTTTGGATAATTTTTTAGATTATTGTTTTTTCAGTTTCATCCTTCTACATTAAATTGATTGAAAATTGAGCTTATTGATTGAGTCAGTTCAATGATTAACTAGTCATAAGTTTGAAAATTAACATAGATTTAGTAGATTCATCCAATTTTGCTTGGTTCTTTTTTACTTTTTTTTAAAGCTAATGTTTGTTCAGTTTCATCCATCAGCATTTATTTAATTAGATATTGGTCTTTGTTATTTTTTTATTTGCTTTTTATAGAATTTTTCATTGATTTTAAAAATAAGTAGGTTGAGCTCTTTCACATGTTGGGGTGGAGTCCTCGGTAGAGCAACGGTGAGTTTTCAATGGGATATTCTTTTTTCTCATCTCGAAAATGATATTAACAACTCATTTTTTACAGTTAATCATTGCAATTTTTTATCACTTTATTTACTATTGATGCCTTCTTTTTTTAATCATATTATTAAATTAACTAAACTTATTTTTGTTTATTTGAAAATATTGGTGTCACTTGAACATCTTTTTTATGTTAGAAAAACTTTGACCTAGTCTAACGTGACTATCTATCTAGTAAAAACCAAAAGCTATTAGAAGAAATATCTAAAACACTTTGAAAAGTTTTAAATAAAGTTTTAAAAGTATCACCTTAATAAAAACCTCTTCATTCTATTGATTTTATTCCTTAGTTGGCAATTTGTTTATCATGATGTTTAATTTTTCCAGAAAGAAATTATTAGAATTATAATAGAAAACTTAATTAAAAACTAATGTTTTCATTATTATGCTGTACATCTATAAAATATAAGAATAGTACAATATAAATTTTTTTTTAGTTTGTTTTTGATGTTATCATTCGATAGTTAAAAAAAAAAAAAAAAAAAAAAACTTTGCATAGAAAAGCTAAAAACAATTTAAGAAAAAAAAGATAAATCATGAAGGGCTTCATAAAAAAACATTTTTGATACTTTTAAAAACACTATAATCTTATTCTTAAAAAAGAAATTTTTAATATATTTTAAAATTATTTATTTAAAAATTTAATAAAAAAAATCTATAATGGACCTATTAAAAAGAGGCTAACGGGCCTAGGCCTGGGTGGTTTAGCATGCATGACCAATGTAAAGAAACGGTCATGTGCATGGGCCTATAATGTCAAGCTCGCCAGCTTAACCTTTTTTCATTGATAAAAGATGACATATTATCCCTCTTTTTTTCAAAAAAAAATTAATAAAAATACATATAACATGTCGTGTACTTGACCTATGTGTGACCATTAGAGAGATGGTTGGAAAATCAGACTAGGATTTTTTTAGACAAAAAAAATCAATTTTAACCAATAAATCAACCTCTTTACTCAAAACACCCTTAATTTTTTTTTCAAAACACAATCAAATAGGAAAACAGATTTCTTTCAACTTCGATCTACTTTTTCCAACAAGATAAAGTTCTAAAAATAGCTTAGTGAAACTGCTTTCATCGAATGGAACCCATTGATATCAAAATTGGTTTTCCTTATTATTGAAATATGATCAACTGATAAATTTCTCTCCCCTTCACCATTTTTCAGCAAGTTTATGTCTCCTCTCTAAAAAAAAAAAAAAAAGGATTGGAAATGAACAAAATTAAATTTTAGACCAAAATTAAAAAATTAAAATTAAATTTTCTTTGTGTTTTACATTGTTATCCTCTCTTTTGAATTTTTGTTTTCTACCATAATTTCAAGCTTTACCTTATGAAACTATATTATAAAATAATTCAATTAAAAAAATTCAGAAAAAATGAAAAAACAAATATGTGCGCTATTCATATGAATAGGATTATATATAAGCCTAGGTTTTTATCCAATTTCTAACCTCATTTCCATTAAGTGCTAGGCTAGTTTAACCTACATCTATCATCACCTTAGCTAATTGGTCGATGGTAAAGGTTTGATGTATAAGAGGATTAGGGTTTTCCTCTTTCAAAACAACTTGTGGGGCATGGGGCATTAAATTTTCCTAGAATAGGTTGTTATCATTGGCAATAGGATTATTAGGACACATTATTAGCTTATGGTTACTTATATACTTGCAAGGCTACTGGTGTATTAAGGACGACTATACCTAGACTTGGTTATGGTTGTTATATCACCTGATATGTTAGCATGTAAAATCTTATATAAGACAATATGGTTCCAAAAACCCTTATTAGAGTGTTTGTGACAATAGAACTTACTAAGACTTTCCCTACAACTATATGAGCTCATAGAGTTTCAAATCTACTTTGTTGTAACTTATTCTAGATTTAATTAATCAGATATAGCCCGCATAGTTTTATTGACCACTATAATATTATTATAGTAGATCATGTTTTTTGTGTTTTTCATATTCATCTAGATTATCCTTTTATCAACATTAGAGAGATTGGAGTGCTGATAAAATTATGTATATTCATGACCAGACATGGTTAGTTGGTTGACTGGTACTTATCAAAATTAGTTGTGACCTCATTATAATTCTATCTCACTCATAAAAGAGATATGCATATACATATGTTTAACGTACAGATACACCTACATGCCCATTTGTGGTTGGTGGTGGTGATATAGGGACATTAAGATTATATCCAAAGGCAATTTTATGCATAAGGGTGAGTTAAATGATGAAGACCTCTTTTATAAAACATTTAATACTAGTTGTTCCATAAGAATCTATAATAATGGTGAATTATAAAGTTCTTCACAATCAAGAAATTATCGCTCTCTATTGTTTGTACTATTTGGTCATCAAGTTCTACAATGACAAGTTTACTTGTGTTCTTTTTCAGTGGTATAATGCTACTTAATTAGAACATTACTAAATCTTTTTTCCACCAAGCATGTCAATCTATTGATCAATCAGATATTTCTAGATCATTTATGTTATATGTTTTTCGTTTTTTCCTTCTAATAAGGATAAACTATTACTAGGAATTGAATCTTGAGTAGGGGAAGGTAGCATCCTTAAAAAATCATATGAAGTGTGGGCATTCTAAGACTTTACACATTAAGAAATTATGCATCTATCCTAAGCAATAGCACACTAGAATAAGAAGGATATGTAAACCGGAGAAAGGAATTGAAAACAAGAAAGTAAAATAAGGGTATAGATAATAAAAGAAAAATAAATTTAATAAAATTATATATATATATATATATATATATGATTGGTCGTCTTTTTAGGTACTGCATGACCTTTTTATATTGATATAGTGTTTGAATCCTAACTAAACATAATTATAACATGTACAGGTGTTGTGTATTAGATAAAGAATTATATTGAATCCTCACCTTTAAAAAATTAGAAAATACAAATAGTAACCTCGATGAAATTTTTTGTATTGATATTTTATGATGACCTTTACTGACAGAATTTATCATCCTTGTATCCATCAGTAAACACCGATAAAAAAAATTTCTCAGTATATACAAAGAATTGCAATGGAAAAAAAAAAAAGCCAAATTTCACGATGATGTGTAACTTTTATTGATGGCATTACCGATAGAATTAACTTAATAGTAAAGTACATTTGTACATTTCCTCGATATATACCGAGGGAATTATAGAGGGTATTACAATGGGATTCAAAAATGTCAAATCATATGGCAATATGCATTTTTATCGACAGAATGACCGATGGAGTTACTGACAATATAATTATATCGATAATATTGTCAATAATATTTAATTTATAACCTGACCATCGACCCTCTCCTCTCCCTCCCTCATTTCTTCTTCTTCTTCTTTATGCATTATTTTGCAACAAACGGTCATTCCCCCAATTCCCAACACAATTCAATCTCCCGCAACAAATGTGGTCACTATAACACTCGGTTTGTTAGCATACGTGTTCTGATTTAAATTTTACTAACGATTTTCTACTATATGTAAGTAAATTTACCCCTTTTTTATTTGAATTCAATTTTAAAATGTTGATTTATTTTGCATATTTTTGTAGTATATGTATTTTTTTGGGTGTTTACTTGTTTTATAGTTTTTTCTCATACAACTTTGTTGTACTGATTTATGATTTGTGCATGTTAGGGTTTGTTTTAGATTTTATAAAATTATATTTATATGTAAATTGATAAAACTTATTTCAAATTTTTGACTTTGGTGTTTTGTGATAAAATAAATAATAGTTTATTTAACATGTCCATTTTATAATTTGTCAATTTGCAAATGTGCATATGTGTAAATGTGTAAACACTTTAATGGTGTGTATTATTAATTTTTAATAGAGATAAGAAATGTGCATCTTAGGTTATATACTGACGGATTCAATCTATTCGAGTAATTTGTTACTCCTTATTCTTATTGACCGGTGATACTCGCAGTTTACAGCTTGCCATCGAGAATGTATATAAGGTTAGAGCTCATGTTTTTATCTATGGTCATACCTTGTCTTAATAGTCTAGGTCAGAATATAGATGTTTTTCTTCGACTATTGATTGATGAGTTAAAGCAGTTGTGGTCATCCAAAGCTTTGACTTATGATGTATCGATGAAACAAAATTTTCTAATAAAGGCAACTTTAATATGGACTATCAATGATTTTCCAACTTATAAAATGATGCATTGAAAAAACAAAATTTTCTGATGAAGACAGCTTTGATATGAACTATCAATGATTTTCTAATTTATGGAATGGTTTCTAGTTGGAGCACATATGGGAAACTAATATGTTCATACTATATAGAAAATAACAAGGCATTCACGCTAACAAACAATGGTAAAACATCTTTTTTACTACCAATGACAATTCTTGCTAACATATCACAAATTCATAAATGACTTCTTTGTTGGAAGAGTTGAAAGAGATGTTGCACTGCCATTTATTTTAGGTGAAAAATTATATGATTTGGTATTAGAGTATGGTGACATTGTGTTTGGTTTTCAATTCAGAAGCAAAAGTTTCATGGCTTTTATTTGACCCACAATTGGGTAAAGCGAAATATTTTCTAGGAGCTTTCTTATTAGAAAACCAATCTCCTTTGACATAACTTTGATGTCATGCACATAAAGAATAACATGTTTAAGAACATTTTCAACATGGTTTTGGCCGTTAAAGGGAAGACAAAGAACAACTTCAAGGCTATAATGAATATGGCTTTGTTTTGTCACCGTAAAAATATAGAGTTGGTTTAGGAAGGAATGCATAGTTACATGTCTACTAATGACTTCAAAGTCTATGTTTTCCTAAATTTTTTTAAAAAAATAAGAATCCTTTAGTTTTGTTTTATCTATTAATTTGTGTAAATGCCTAGGAGAAAGTCTATTGCACGTTGAAAGTACATGATCACTGCTAGTTATTCTAACAACGATGTTGACGACCATGAGTCATTAGGTGCCAACCAATAATAGGTACTTGAGGCACAAGTATCAACTCACAATGTGGGCTTGTTAAGTGTGATAATGTAATGCCAAAGGAGGTCCCTTCATAGCGGCATCTATCTACTTACAAGTACGAGGCTCAATGGAAGGACGATCTTTTAATGTAAGTTTGTTTTGCTTTCACAACATGTTTAATAGTTTTTTAAAAATTAATTTTATTTAACGAATGCAATTGTATATTTACAAACATTGACGCTGCAAGAATAATAACATCAGCCTTTAAATTGTCAATGAAAATTCCATTGTTTCAATTAAGTTAGGTTTCCAAACATCCTGAATGAAAACCGCAAGTCGATATATGATTTTCAAGGTTCAAGGTTAGTATTAACTTAAATATGTTTTATGTTAATTTGGTTAGTTTATTGAAAGTAACCAAATTAAATATTTGGTTTATTTATTAAATTGAATATTTTTTCTATTTTTTTAAAGTTTAAGGTTAGTATTAACTTAAATATTTTTTATGTTAATTTGGTTAATTTCTTGACACTACTGAAATTTTTCTTTTATAAATTTTTACTTCACGGAAAAAATTGAATGGGAGACAGCTGATAATAATTTTACAAGAAGGGTTTCGGAGAATCAAGTTGCAATTAGGTAAAATCAAATTCAAAATATTTTTTTATTCCAAATATTAAACTTTCATTTTTCATTTACTATTAGATAATTAATTTGTACCATATATGTTGCGTAATTTTTGGTACGAGGTGCAAAAGAAAGCCAAAAAAATATACAAAAGAAAGAGAGCTTCCAGGTTGGAATGGCATGGCAGCCTGGAAGGATTTCAGACTGAAGTACATCTCAGAGGCTTTATGGGTGGAATACATTCAAAACGTGATATCCGCATGTTTCATGTTATTGTTACAATCCGGTGTAGGAAATTGGAACTAGCATGTTCACGGTTTCATAACCATGCACATCGACGACTCTATTTTGTTAACTTTGCATAGGAGCCACGGTTATAAATATATTTAACTGACAACATTTTTATCTTGCAGGCCAAGGTTCTTGGACACGAGCCAAGACCGATGGAGCTTTTTGTTTAAACACATATTCGGAGTGATAACCATCAAAAAAAGGTGCAACAGTTCATGGATAGTCGAGCTCAACACTTTGTGATGTGTTGGTTTTCAACCTTTTTTTTTAGTTTGTTATTTCCTAGATTTTGATGAATTTTTTTTTTATTTACAAGATACATATAACAACCGGTTAAATGAGAGATACGAGGACGATCCTTCAACCTATCTGGATCTCAATCCAGATTTGTGTTTGAAGGCAGAATCATCCGATGGACCCAATAGAAATTAGGTATACAGACTCTTTAACACTACGACCGAGAACTTATGGATAGCCCGTAGTGTTTCAAACCATTGGATGCTCGCAATCAATTTTGAACACTCAAAACTTTGAAGTTCACGGCAATGCTAGACCAATAAGTATTGGGCCAAACAACTCATCTTAATGAAAAATATGAATGTCTCACTGTTGATTATAAAGAACTTCGTTGAATGGTAGTGAAGATGAGATCACAAATATGTAGTACATGTGCACCCTCTAATTAACCCCACAATCCTGGCGATGACTAGCTTCCTCCTCCTTCAGCGTCATCTCTATTTTAGATTTATTATATTTGAACGTACATATATTTAAATTTCTAATAAATATTTGATTTTTATATTATTTTAAATATTTTCTACTTTTATTCAATATATTTTTTAAAAAAATTAAAATATTACTAACAAGGTTACCGACAGAACAACTCCGTCGATATATTTCAAAGAGAGTTAGAAAATAATTGCTACAAATACCATTGTTAGTTAACTCACTGATGAAATTATAAATGATATTCTATTAGTAATATGTTATATTTATCAATGGATATATTGACAGACAAATAAAAACACCGATGACATTACATATAGTTTTTCTCGATGATATGTTAAATTTACCGATGGATATACTAATATAATGAAGATATAATGAAGTGGGTAAATTTTTTTTTGCGCATTTTATCCGTATGAAAATCCATCGATACATTTATTATTAACGAACTCATCGACAGACCACAAATTACCGATAAGAGTTTTTCTAACGAATTGTTTCTGTTCATGAACCCGTTGATAATATATATACCGACAAACTATGAATATAAATTTATGTTATTAAAACTGTTAAAACTAGTAATGTGAAATACAAATCAAGCTTCTTTTTCATTGATTCCAGCAAGAGTTCTAGGCTAATGTGCACCTCTTATTAGTTTTATCGCCTTAAGGTCTCCCACTCCAATTATAACTTCTGCAGTTGATCATTCTTACTTGATGGATTGCGATTCCTGTCTAGTCAATTGCTTTCAAATGTCTTTAATCAATTAGGACTTTTCAAGTTTTTTTTTATTCACAATTGATTTTATTTTTCCTTACTCTATTTAAACATGAATAATTATTGTTCCCATGTTTTTTTTTTTTTAAAAAAAAAAACAAATTGCAAAAACAAAATATCAGTAACATACAAGTCCATTAGTACTATTTAATTTAATTGTAAAAACTAAAGCAATTCCTATATAATCTTCTTTGATTTTTTTTTTCCAGAAGCAAATTCTATATGTATATATATGACGCAATATATAGCAATAGAACGTGGATTGTAGCATGGATATTTACCCAAATCGGGCTTCTATATGAATTAACAATTTCCGCTTCCAACATAAACCCCTGATTCTATTGTCGTTGTTAAGACTCTGGGATCGAAAATCAAACTAAAATAAAAGCGTACGAACATAACTATATCTATGCAGCAATATCTTCATTATTAGTCTCTGTTTCCTATCTTACTTGTCCAATGATGATACAAAGTCGTCTCTTTTATTAATAATTTTAAAAAAGCAAGTAATTATGGTCCTTAAAGATACAAAATAACTAAGAATGGAATTTCATGCAAGTGGGCAGCTGGGCATATCTCAAGAGATCGATGCGATGACAGGACTAAAACCTTCCAACGTTATTTGTCTGTGGTTGCTGTAATGCAGGAGCCAGCAGCTAGCTGGGGTGTGGTCCAATCTGGTGGTAACATGGGAGCTAGTGGCTACGTACGTATCACCTAATGTCTTCTTGGTGTCTTGACCCCTGGTGGACCCTTGGCTCATGGACACAACCAAGCCGACTACCACACGTTATTTCCGTAAGAGAGTGGTGTGGCTCTTGATCAATCCATCCTCCTCTTTGGCGCCTCTTCATGTGCTACGTGACAGACTCCATCTATTATAATCCCTCCAAATCCACCCAAAACCCCACACCTCCCCTCTCATATCACCAGCTCTACTAGTAACAACAACTAAGCCTCTCTCTCTCTCTCTCTCTCTCTCTCTCTCTCTATAAATATTCATTTCTCCTCTTTTACTTTTTTTATTCTTCACCGTCTACCTCTGTCTTCCCATGGTTCCAATCTTCCGATCATGCCTTCCCAGACCAACTCCCACTTCTCCCTTCCAAGGTATGTGTAATATATCTTGCTCCTTCCTCCTGCACTGATCAAACGCATGCATGCACGCATACTTTTTTTTCTTAACTCTTTTTGAATGGCAGCATAATTAACAATTTTTTCATATGTTTGGTTCCGCAGGTGGATTGGATTACTGTCTCACAAGAACAGCCAAAGCGAAACTGGTGACAATAATGACAACAGCAACCTTAACAGTACCAACAACATTGACGACAGCAACCCTATCTCTAACTCCATAGAATGCTACGCTTGCACACAAGTAGGAGTTCCTGTCTTCCACTCCACAAGCTGTGACCAGGCCCACCAGCCTGAATGGGAGGCCTCCGCGGGCTCATCATTAGTCCCCATCAAAAACCGGCTAGGTTCAAGAAAGAGCCCAGCAAGCCGAGCCCAATCTCGCCGGCCGGCCGGTCCATTCGGAACCATTCTCGATCCACGTAGCAAGCGGGTACAGAAATGGAACCGGGCTTTCCTGCTAGCACGTGGCATGGCTTTGGCAGTCGATCCCTTGTTTTTCTACGCTCTGTCGATAGGGAGAAACGGGGCCCCTTGCTTGTACATGGACGGTGGGTTGGCCGCAATCGTGACCGTCCTTCGCACGAGTGTGGATGCTATACACTTGTGCCATCTGTGGTTACAATTCAGGTTGGCTTATGTGTCAAGAGAGTCTCTTGTCGTGGGGTGCGGGAAACTGGTGTGGGACGCACGTGCCATCGCATCTCATTACGTGAGGTCTCTTAAGGGCTTCTGGTTTGATGCTTTTGTCATTCTTCCCGTTCCTCAGGTTAGAAATTTCTTTTTGGCTTTAATTGATTTTCCCAGGATTAAAGGCTTTTGGTTTCTGAAAATAATGCCAGATGGATGCATTTTTACTGAATTATGACATAGAGGGTGCTGCCTGAAGATATAGATAGGCTAGCTTAATTGTGCATGATTATCACGTGTGCGTGTGTTTTTTTTTTTTAAATAAATAAATTATGTTGCTATTATTTTCTTACATCTTTTTGGTGTCTAAGGTTCGGTATGGATGCTTCCTTGCTTCGTCTACCTGGGACATGTAGCAGGTTTGAAGATAACTATTTTTTTAAAATAATTTTTTTTGTTTAAAAATATATTAAATTAATATTATTTTTTAATTTATTTTTATATTGATATATAAAAACATTAAAAAAATAATTTTAAATTAAAAAAAAAATTCAACCTCAATTTTAATTTTCAAAGCCATTATTTTGAGTATATTCGTTCATAAATTATTACATATTTGTTCTGTATATATTATCCAAAAAAAGAAAAGGCAAAAGTTTGCAGAGAGAGAGAGAGAGAGAGAGAGTTAAGTAAAGTCGGGCGGTTTCTAGATCGAGCCCTCAGGTGAGGGTGGGGAACGTACTAATTTCTCAACAATCAAGGAAATCATGGGACCACGGGCAAACAATAATGGACAACAATGTCACTCAACGTTAAGGCCTTGGGTTGTGTGCAGTAACTGCAAGCATAAGGTAGAAGGCGAGGTATCCGTACAGCGTTCAACATAAACCAGAAACTCCCAAGTTCTTACCTTGATGCTCATGCCTGTCCAGAAACTTGCAAATATTTATATGCATGAGAACTTAAAAATAAAAGGAAGAGATTTCATGTTTTCTATTCAATTATGGGATCTATAGTTCCTGAATGATCATGGTTTGAAAATTTAATAGCACTGGGTATTTGTTTAGTGGGTGAGACAACCCCACCATTGATGTAGCTATGTGTTCATTTTTCAGCTTAATGTTTTCGAAGGTATGTGGTGGACTGATGTCAGCGCGTTCCATGCTCTAATGATGAGGTTTAGATTAATGGAACTAGGAAGGTAGCTTAATTACATTTATCTTTATTATGATAAAAGACATAGATTTGACAGTAGAGCCTTTGTCGCAGTACTGTTTGATCTTGTTCATGGAAAACCAGCAGAGGTCATGCAAGTGCTGTTTTTCTTGATTATCTTGAAGTTCATTGGTAAATGATGATTGCTTAGTTTTTCAAATAATCTTTTCTTTAGATTAAGGTTTCCAGTTCTACTATCTCACCACCATTTAGTGTTTACTAATTCCGCCCCCGTCGGAGCTTGATGCTTAGCCCATCCTCTTTGTTTTGCAGGCTGTATTTTGGTTACTTGTACCCAGATTAATCAGAGAAGAGCAGATTAAGCTCATAATGACAATACTTTTGCTGATCTTCTTGTTCCAATTCCTCCCTAAGGTGTACCACTGCATATGTTTGATGAAAAGAATGCAAAAGGTCACAGGTTATATCTTTGGCACCATTTGGTGGGGCTTCGGCCTTAATCTCATTGCCTACTTCATTGCCTCTCATGTAAGTTCTAGCATTTATCTGGTACCATCAATGTTGGGAGTGAAATAAGCTTTATGTTTAATTTCCCTTTTTCCTTACTTTTGCAGGTTGCTGGTGGATGTTGGTATGTCCTCGCAATACAACGCGTAGCTTCATGTCTCAGGCAGAGTTGTGAGAGGAGGCCTAATTGTGATCTCTCTTTGGCTTGCTCGGAGGAGGTTTGCTATCAGTTCCTGTTACGATCAGGCACAATTGGAAATCCATGCGTTGGAAACACAACACATACTGTTAGAAAGCCTATGTGCCTGGATGTTAATGGAGCTTTCAATTATGGGATTTACAAGTGGGCTCTTCCAGTCATTTCTAGCAATTCTTTGTCTGTGAAGATTCTTTATCCTATTTTCTGGGGTTTAATGACCCTCAGGTAAATGATAAAACAATTGGTTTCACCAATTTTGATACTCCGCGTCGTCTCTTGGATCCAATTTGTATGTTTTCTGATGGACTTGTTAGCCTTCAGGGTCATATCTGAGCACCCTTTTAGAGTCCTCTGCTGTTTTGCTGTGTTGACATCTAAAAAATAAGAAAAAGAAAGATTCTTGATAATCATGAGTCCTATAAGCTTGGTAGTCGATCATCCTAATATATTGTGCCTATGTTTGCAGCACCTTTGGCAATGATCTTGAACCAACAAGTCACTGGCTAGAAGTAATCTTCAGTATATGTATCGTTCTCAGTGGTTTAATGCTCTTCACTCTACTGATTGGGAACATCCAGGTGAGCAGATTCAAACACTCCTAATTTTGTGGATGCCAACCTATTGATCATTAATGACCTGTTCAATGATGAGAAATTATGATTTCAACAAAGGTGTTCTTGCACGCGGTCATGGCAAAGAAGAGAAAAATGCAGCTGAGATGCGGAGATATGGAATGGTGGATGAGGAGGAGACAGTTGCCTTCTCGTTTGAGACAGAGAGTTCGCCATTATGAACGGCAGAGATGGGCAACCATGGGAGGTGAAGATGAGATAGAACTAATCACAGACTTACCTGAAGGACTCCGGAGAGATATCAAGCGCTATCTTTGCCTAGATCTTATCAAGAAGGTGACACAAATGACCACTTAGAAATGCTATCTGCGTTCTCTTTATTTTATTCGGAGCCTGGCGACCTAGAATTAGCTTTACTTTATATGCTGTTCAAGCAAAAACATATTGCTGATAACTTTTGCAAGGTTGTTTAGCTGTCAGATAAAGGTTATTTCAGAAGAAAAAGATAACATTTTTGAGAGGTTATATGCACAGTTGCAGGTCAAAGAAGGCACCCTTAACATCTTACAAGTTATTCTTTCTAGAGCGATCTTCTCCAGAAAACATCAGCACTGTTGTAGAGCTTAGAGTTCTATTGTGACTGCAATTTATTTATTTTTTCCAGGTTCCCTTGTTCCACAACCTGGATGATCTTATTCTTGACAACATCTGTGATCGGGTTAAGCCCCTTGTTTTTTCTAAAGATGAGAAGGTAAAACTTGAACTATAATTATATCATTCTACTAACCTGTCAAACACTACTGAAAATCACTTCATCTTTTTTGCCATTCCATGATACAGATAATCAGAGAAGGAGACCCAGTGCAAAGGATGGTGTTCATTGTTCGTGGGCGTATAAGGAGTAGCCAGAGTCTTAGCAAAGGCATGGTGGCAACCAGTGTGCTTGAGCCAGGGGGCTTCCTGGGTGACGAGCTGCTATCCTGGTGTCTTCGCCGTCCATTCATAGACCGACTTCCAGCCTCATCGGCGACATTTGCTTGTATTGAATCGACAGAAGCATTTGGTCTTGATGCAAACCATCTCCGGTACATCACAGATCACTTCCGCTACAAATTTGCCAACGAAAGACTCAAGAGAACTGCAAGATATTACTCATCAAACTGGAGAACATGGGCAGCAGTCAATATACAATTCGCTTGGCGACGTTACAGAATGAGGACGAGGGGACCGGTGATTCCTGTAACAGAAAGTGGAGGTACTGAGCGGCGGCTCCTGCAGTATGCTGCAATGTTTATGTCAATCAGGCCACACGACCACCTTGAATAAACCATTGCTGGCAGTTCTTCAGTCATTGTTTCAATAAAGTCTTGTTTCTGTAGGCGGAAAGTCTTTCACCGGAAAACACCTACACGATGTCGATGTTGGTTGGTTTAACTGTTTATATAAACAGTTAAACATTTTAATTTATATTTTTTTTAAATACCTTGAAACATCTTTGCCCCTTGGCTCACCTGGTTAGCACGTGTAAATTAATTGGAAGGTCGCAGGTCAAAGTTACACAGGGAACATTACTGGGTTTTATGTTATAAATGAAAGTGTTTAGTTTGGAGGTCTGGTTAGTTTTTTTTTTTTTTTTGGTGGGATTAATATAAAAAGTATGTATTTTTTTATTTTTATGAGATTTATTTATGCTTTAAAAGGATTGTGTCTTTTAAAAAAAAAAGTTCATCATACCTTCAAGCCAAATAAATACATCACATCATTTTTCTATTTTTTTTTTATAAAACAAAAAACAAACAAAAAAGGTTCTTTCAGTTTATTTTTATATTTCAAAAATACTTTTGAAAAAAATTTAAATATTTTTATTTTTTCTTTACTTCAAATTAATATATTTTTGGTATTTGCACATCATTTTAATATGCTAATATCAAAAATAATTTTTAAAAAAAATAAAAAAATTAATTATTTTGATGTATTGACTAGTGAAAATTATTTTAAAAAACAACTACAACTACACTTTTAAATGCTCATGATTTTAGTAATAATAAAAAAAGCTAATGAATTTTGTTTTTTCTTTAACAAAAAAACTTGATAATTGGTTATATCATTACATCGAGTTCAATGATAATATTAAAATATTTTCTATGGATATTAAAAAAAACAATTAATGGGAAATAACCTAGTTTGTTTGTATCTATAGTATAACATGAGCATTTAAAAAATCTCATTCTTCATAAGGTAATAAAAATTTGTTTTTTTTTAAATAGTTCACTTCAGTTAGTGTAACTGTAAGGTGAAAGCGAATCAAACTTCTAATAAGTATTGAGAAAAATGCTTAGTGGAAACTAATTTACGCTATTATTACAATAATTCTACAAGTTAGCAATAATTCTACAAGTTAGCACACCATATTTATGGAAGGTGGCTTAAAAGATGTATTGTTTAAATATAGTGAATATCACATAAATTTATTACTTTCTTTCAATCTAACAACATCAAATTGTTTCTTTAAGTCTATAAACAATTCGATGTAGGCTTACAGAAAGAAAGTGAAGGTTTTGAGTAGTTGTATGAAGACTTATCACAATTAATTAAGGTTTTACTATTACTATAACTTGATTTTTTTTATTATGTTTTATTAACAGATTTTAAAAAATTTTAAAAATAACCACATAAAAATTCAACGATAAATACTAACATTATTGATAGATATAGATCAATGCTGATGGGTTTGGGTGGATGGATTTGTGAGAAAATAAAGGACTTCTAGTATTATATTTTGTTTTTCACATGAGGAAGATAAAAAAGAAGAAGAAAAATAAAAGGGAAGTAACTATTGATTATAATTTATTTACATTTGTTGATAAAATAATTATGTCAGCAATTCCACTTAAAAATAATGACGTGTAATTGTTGCTTCAAGTGTTATGATTTCTTACGGAGTTTTCAAAGTTCTTGTTAACTTTCAAATCTTTTATCGGAAAAATTCACACAGAGAAGAAACTCGAGTCATCCTCTCGGAAGGGAAAAAAAAAAAACCGTGAGTAATTTAAAAATAAAACTGAATTTTTTTATTAAAACAATGTAGTTTAAATATTTTTTAAAAATAAATTCATGGTTAAATTTATTATTTATTTCACGTATCAACTACATAAATTTCTCTTACCATCGGTGATGCAAAGCAGAAAGCCAAGTGATCGTTCGATCCAAAATCTTACAATATTTATAATTTTAGGATGTTTGCTTCTGGATGGTCAACAACTTGAAAGAAAAACACTGGTCAACAGAGTCTTGACCAAAATTACATTGTCTTCGAGTTCTTCCAGAAGGGGACATAAAGTACTCTACGAATTTTCTGAATGGCATCCAAACAGACCCTTAGAAGTTTCAGTTCAGGAGTCCTGCTATAACTATTTTTTGCCAGATTATGAGAGATAGGGGGAGAGAGGAGTCATAGATAGATAGATAGGGTTTTAGAAGTAGCCCTAAGGTCACGGCTTATTTGTCTCCAAATAAAGGGCTGAGAGATAACAGGCCAGAAAAGCTTCCGCCAAATTTAGGAACTCAATGTCCAAGTTCTACAGGATTTCTCGTTTCACTTTAATAGCAACAACAAAAAAATAACATGGACATTATCATCATCATCATCATCTGCTTCTGCTGGCCTGCCTGAACACCTTTCCTGCGTGCCCTTCGCTAGCTTTTTCTAGGGTTTCTAGACCCTCCCTAGATAGCGTTTGATATAGAATTAGTAGCTCCATGTTCAACTCAGGTATGTAATGTTTACGCCTGATAAATTGAAGTAGAGCTTTAATTAATCAACCGGGGTTGGTGTAATTATATTAACTAATTTAGAGGAGTGATAGTTACATCGATGAACAGAAGCTGCACTTTTGGTGCCTTGTCAGCCACCGAATGTCTCGCCATGATTCCATTTTCAGCGTTGCAGAGTCTGGTTCTTCTAAGTAGATCAAAATACGTGCATTTTGGCTGTAGCTCATATGAAATCTTCTGTCTTTTTAAGCAGGTTCCTTGGCATCTCAAAGGAGCCCTTTTTTATCAGCTAGATGGGGTTGAAGTTTGCGAAGCAGGGGCCAGGAAAGGCTTTGAACTCGGATTTGTCTCATGCTCAACTCTCATTGATTAATTGTATCACCAAGAGTATTTATATTCGAAACTGGGTATCCAAGCATCGAAGGCGAATGCTTGTTGCTGGTTATGATCTTGACATGTCTTATATCACAGGTCGTATATTGGCAATGTCATTCCCTGCAGAGCGTGTGCGAGCAATGTATCGTAATCCTCTCTGGCAGGTGAAATCTGTACTGGACATGCGGCATGGGGAGCATTACAAGGTGCTTATTTCATATTTTGTTGTTTGAATGGAAAGCAAAAGAAAATGACTTTGACAGAACTCTCTTGCTTATTTCTCGAGATATTCCCTCATGGAGTGGCCACACGTTGTGTTGTTTTGGTGACCATTACTTGAATAAAATCAATACATAATCTTCTTCTTCTTCAGGATTGGATGACTTTCCACTTGTTTTTAATGCCATGTACGGGATGTTGATTCATGAAAGGAATGTGCAGAACTGTTTCTTGGCAATCCATTAAATGCATAGTGTTTTAGCTTCTGATTCTGCCCCGTGCTGTTTCTTTTATCAATCAATTATCTCTTACTTTTTTTTGGTATTTCGCAGATTTATAATTTGTGTATTGAGGAAGCTTATGATCCATCACATTTTCATGGCCGTGTTGAGACATATCCTTTCGACGACAACCATGTCCCACCTCTTGAAATGATGAAGCTCTTTTGTGAAAGTGTGGGTTCATGGCTATCATCTGACCCAAGAAATATCGCAGTCGTACACTGCATGGTATAACTGTTTTGTAATTTTTTAAAAAATATACGTGCTATCTTAGCTGTTAGAATTTTCAAGTAAAACATGATTGTTGTGCTCATAAATTCACATAAACTACAAAGTTTTGGGAATTAAAAGCTGAAAGAGAAAATCTTAGTGTAATATTTTTCGCTGATCTTTCTTTATCTTGTTCTTTTCTTAGTTTCAGTGTTTTTCCTATGAATTTTGCAGGCAGGCAAAGGTCGAACAGGCTTAATGGTATGTGCCTACCTTGTTTACAGTGGCATGACACCTGAGGATGCTCTTCAGCTATATGCAAATAAACGCACCACCAATAATCAAGGAGTAAGTCACAATACACAGTCAGTAACAAAACGATGCAATGTAATTGACAGTGGTTGCAACAATTTGCTGAAACTCTTTTACACTAAAAAATGCATTTGTGATTCTAGGAAAATAGAGGAGAGTCTGAGCACCTTGAGCATGTGGTGATTTCTGATAAGGTTTAAAAAACTTTCGAAATGCAATTAGACTGGCTCTGATGCTCCTAGTTGTATAGTAGATAACTCAGAATCTTGAAGTGAACATGATTAGATTAGAAGAGTCACCTAATATCTAAATTTTGGGTTAGAACAGCTGATAGTGGTGAATCTGTTCTGTAATCAACTTTCAGACATGTAAACAACTATCTGTTTTATCTTTCTGATTAGATTCTTACAGAAGAATCGAAGTCCCCTTGAATACCTGTCTGTCTGCTCTCTTGGAAATAGATTACCATGCAGCTAAACACAGTATCATGCATGTTCTGCAGGTCTCGATACCAAGCCAGCGTCGTTATGTGGGATACTGGGCAGAGGCACTTTCTTTTCCCAAGAGAGTTTATGATAGTCATAGAGGCGATGGTCATACACCTCCTGAAGTGATCTTGCCTCAATCTCGTATCAGAGAATTGCGAAGAATTCGACTTTATGACATGGTTAACACTGAATCCGTTTTCTTTGTGGTCTCAGAGTTGCAGGAGGTAAGCACTGGGCACTCCCACGCAGGTTTCCAGGCCCATCAGCTTTTTTACTTGCTTCTGGTTTTTTTCCCGTATGCAGATTTAAGTTTTTAGTGCTAACTGTATGATCTCCTGAAATTCTTAAAATTCATGGAGCGAGTGTAAAATGCTAGAGATTAATGTCAGGCACATGCATTTGCTTCAGGTCCTTATCTGTGGTCATTTCTAATATTACTCGGCTCTTTTTAGCAGAATAAACATGGACGGCAACTGGCATGTGTAATTTACTAGGAAATTAAGAGCTTGTCAATCTGAGAATTAAAAGGAAATAAATTGCTTGATAATGTGCTATGAAGTCATTGTTTGTTCGATTTCCTAGCAAGACACATTAAGTGATTCTGTGAGTTCAATTCTGGTACCAATTGAATGAAAATCAGAACTTGTATCTTCTCAGCCACATGAAATTATCTGAAATATTGATTCTTTTGTTTTTTTTTTTTTTTTCAGATTCCAGGTCAGCTGTACCGTCCATCTGTGGAGGTTGCCAAGAGTTGCCTACGACCAATTATCGAAGGATATCAGAGAAATAGTAGTCCTCAATATTACATCTCCTTTACGGAAGGCAATGAAGAAGAGGAGGAGGCTTTAAAACCCGCAGAATCGCGCCTCATTGTTCAGATGGACACAGAGAGTCCTATAATCTACCAGAAGACCACTCTTGATTATTATTTTGATGAACCTATAAGAGTAAGTTGCAAAGACCAAATCTTTCACATTTTGGAGTGCATGAAATTATTTTACATATGATTTTATGCCACACATTCAGATTTCAGAGTCTTGTGCAGTCTGCAATACACCATTACATGTGCTCAAGCCTATTTTCAGAACATTTTTCATTCTTTTAAGGTTGTGTACTTGTTGTCCTTAATCAAAACCAGTAAATTGAAATTAATCATAAATGATTGGCAGGTCAAGGGAGATGTGCGTGTCATATTCTACCAGAAAATGATAGGAGGGCGTCTCTTCTATGTCTGCTTCAACACAGCTTTCATTAGGAATGGCTTGCTGCAGGTAAATTCTATCAGTTATAATTTTGCAGGTTTAGGATTCCCTCTGCAGCGTTCCAGAGTAGAAAAAAGATCACAAACCTGTGCTTTAAGGGCATCAGAATCAGGTTCAGGATTGAATGTTGATCGGAGTTTGCTTCTCTAACTTGCAGTTCTCAACACGAGATTTGGATAAAGTTGGGACTAAAGGCAGATCGATATGTGGCCCTGCCTTCTGCCTGGAGTTGCTCTTTGCTCCAGCTAATTCAAACCATTCAGGCACGCTTACTGAGGACGTTAATGGTGGTGGTGGTGGTGGTGACGACGACGACATTAGTAATGACTGTCCTTGAATCTTAATTCTGATATCTTTACGCATACAGCAGCATATATAGCTCGTCTATTTGTCTTGCTGTCTGCTTTTTCATGGACAGTAGGCATTAGGAATAAGATAGAATTAAGAATCCAGACTTTGAGAGCATTTAGCAGAAGATCAGATATGTAACTAACTGTTTTTTGTGGAAATAGAGAAATCTCTATCGGTAATAAAATTATAACCTCTGTGTTCATGTTGGAATAGTAAAACTTGGCCTTTGTAATTTATATTATTATGAAAATCTAGGTTTAGTCTAAGAATGATTTATCACATTAATCCTATTATGATTATGAAAAACTTATTAAAAACATTCCTCTGGTTATAATTACCTAAAACTTGTTTCATTTTTTATTTTTTATTTTTTATTTTTTTGTAATAAACAGGGAAGAAGGCCAAAAACAAATTATATGCAATTAATAAGGGGTAAAGCTACCCTGATTATGTGGGTAAACAAAACAGAGGAGAGACCTTTTGGAGATTTTTTAATTGAATAAAAGTGACAAGGGTAAGCTATGCAGGTCAACACGCTGACTTGTCAACTTGGAATATAACTTGAAAAATAATGTTATTTTGAGTATTTTTTAAAAAACAAAAAAACAAAAATTAAAATGATATTGATTTAGATTATTTTATATAAAACAAAACTTTAATTAACTGGAGTTAACCTATATAATTGATATCTTAAGTCATGAATCAAGTGTTATAACAATGAATAAGAACAAATTCCTCCTATGATTGTAAACCAAGTTTGTTTTTTTCACAAAATTTTGTGTATATTTTATTAACTATATTTTAGTGAGTGTTTCATTCTACAGTTATTGTTCATCATCTCAAATTTCTTTGTTCACTCCATTGTTCTTAGTCAAATTTTTTCAATTTAGTTCCCTAAAATTTTTATTGTTGTTCACTTTGGCCATTAAACTTTTTTTTCTTTAATACAATTATCACTACACACAACACAAGCAGACCTCTAAAATGGCCATTGATGGATTTTTGGGGGAAAAAAATTATTAGAGTCGCCATCTAGTTTTTCGAAAAGACTATGAATCCTAAAATATGCATTAATTTCAAAGACTCAAGTAAGGGATTGGTTATGCTTAAAAAAAGATAAAAATCATCGTTATCACATTTTTTTGAATGAAAAGTTATCTTAGCCATGTATCTTCTAAATTCATTTCATGCATGCTATCAACTGTTATTTTCAAATTTTATTTACAAGTTATTTATTGTCTATAGGTGATTGTTGAGCTAGCGTCAACCCTGAATCAAGAGTCTCACAACTGAACTAATTCAACATCAATGAGTTATTTGATGGATTACCACTAATAAGATACATTCAACATCAAATTGATTTGCTGTTAGGAATTAGCCTTTCAAATCTGCACACAATTAAATAAGTCCTAAAAAAGATGAGATATTAAAGGAGAAGATAAAGGAGTTGTTGAGAAATAGGAAAAGTCAAGAGAGAATTAGTCCTTGTGTAGTTTCATTTTTATTGATCATGAAAAAGTTTGAGGTTTGATGAAAATAAACTATATATGTAGCTGAAAAGGTGTAGTTTTATATCTAAAAAACTATTATTTTTAGGCTTCATTATTAGTGATGATGGCATACATGTTGATTAGGAGAAGGTTATGACTATTAGAGATTGGCCAGCTCTTAAAATAGTTAGTGAGGTGCGTAGTTTCCATAAATTGGCTACCTTTTTTTTATAATTAATATGAAACTTCAATAGCATAGTTGAACTAATTACTGAATGCTTCAAGGAAAGGAAGTTCAATTGGGGAGAAAAGGTAGAAAAAAGCTTTACTTTGATCAAAGAAAAATTAAGCATTACTCTGGTTTTAGCACTTTTAAATTTTGACAAATTATTTGAGATCTAATGTGATGCTTATGGTGTTGAAATTAATGATGTACTATCCTAAGAGAAGATACATGTGATATTTTTTAGTGAGAAGTTGAGTGATGCTAGATTGAAGTTGTCTGCATACAATAAGGAGTTTTGTGTTGTTTTTTGAACTTCTAAAAAAGTTGGAGTACTATCTAATAGGCAAGGAGTTTGTGCTATGCTCTAATCATAAGGCATTAAAATTTCTTCATGGTTAGAAGAGAATCAATAATGATATGCATATGAGATAGGTAACTTATAAGCAGTAGTTCCCAATCAGAACTTTGTTTAAGGCTGGAGTTTCTAATAGACTTGTTGATGTTTTGTGTAGAATAACAACTTTGTTGGTTACTTTAAAAATAAAGATCATTGGATTTGATTATTTAAAAGATTTGTATGATTATGATGAGGATTTTGATGAGCTATGGGAGAAGAGTTACAGTCAAAACCTATATAATTATGACTTTCACATTTATGATGGGTTCTTGATGAGAGGTAATTAACTTTGCATTCCTTATATTTCATTAAGAGAGAAAATGATTCAGGATTTGCATGGAGGAGACTTGGTTGGTCATTTGGGGGTGAAAAAAGATTATTTATGTTTTCATTGAAAGGTATTTTTAGCCTCACTTGAGACGGGATATTGGTAAATTTGTGCAAAAATACTATATTTGTCAAACCGCCAAAGGGCAAGAACAAAATGTAAGTTTATATATGCATTTGCCTATTCCTAAAAAATATATAGGAGGACTTGGCTATGGATTTTGCACTTGGTTTACCTTATACACAAAATAAAAAGGATTTTTACAATTGCCCAACCTTTCTTTCAAGAGGTGGTTTGTGTTATATAGGGTGCTAAAGACCATTATTTTTTTATCGATATAGTAAGCTTTTTAGTCATGTTTAGCAAACATTATGGAGGATATATGATTCATCATTACAATTTAGTAGCATAACACATCTATAAATCGATGGGTAAATAGAGTTGTTAAATCGAACACTTTGAAACTTGATTTGGAGCATTTGTGGTGTCAAGCCAAAGTAGTAGGATTGTGCCCTTGCATAAGAAAAATTCATGTACAATAGTGTTAAGCATAATGCCACTAGTGAATCACCATTCAAGAATGTGTACTTGTAATGTCCTAGTCATATGTTAGATCTTGTATCAATTCATAAAGATGTTGGAATTAGCGTGGCTATTAAGAAGATGGTTATAAATGCTCAAGCTACACTAGAAGATGTAAGGTAGAAGTTTCTTGATATCAATTCCAAATACAAGGAAGTTGCAGATAGACACACACTTGTAAAGTATTCAAGGAATGAGATAGGGTGATGGTATTTCTATATAAAAAAGATTCTCGATGGGGATGTATAGTATATTATAACAGAAAAAATATGCTTTTTACACCATAATAAAAAAGATTAATGATAATGTTTGTATTATCAATTTGCCAAATAACATGGATATTTCTATAATCTTCAATGTTATTATTATTTTTTTTTTTACCTTTATTATGATGACAACCCTTTATATATAGAATTTGGGGTTAACTCAAGGTCAAGTTTTCACAAGTATAGGGGACTAATATGAAATACATAGCAAATATATTTATAGACCAAATATATATAAGGTATTTATAAACCAAACATACAAGGTAATGCCTGCAAAGAAGCCCAAACATGTTATATATGTAGCCTAATAAAAATAGTTTAACATTTTGATATGACCGTTAGATTAGATTGAAATTTTAACAGAAGCTTTTAAAGTCTATGTTTTATAGTGTTAAACTTTTATTATCATCGGATGTCGAAAAGATCCTTCAATAAGGCCTATATATTAATTTTAGAGATTTGTTATATTTTTCAAATTGATTTAGAATTCTTTTTTCTAGTAGAATTAGAACTCTTTAATTGTTTTTATAGCTTTTTTTCTTAATATGGCCCATATTCATTGAATATAATTAATTGACCAAACAACTAAGCATAGTTCACTCGAGGCAAAAAAAAAAATAAAAAAGGCCCATTTTTTAGACAAAGAATACTCCTCATAAACATGAAAAGTTCCTTCTGATCTTTTGATATTCATTTGTATTATAGGCAGGTTTAAAGAATCTAATAGTTTTGAATAGCTAGCTATGGATCTACCATTAGTAAATCATATAAAAAGCCTAGCAGACTCATTTATGGATAGTGGGATAGAGCTAAGCCTAATAAGAGGTTTGTTCAGGTTAGAACAATAGTCTAATAAGAAAAGCCCATAACTTTTTATACAATAATTAGATCAAACTCAAGTTTTATCAAATGATTTTGCAAGTTCAGTTATATAAGAAGGTTAGAAGGTTATAACCAACTAAGGTCCAAAAACCCTCAAATTAGACTTGGAATATGATGTTTCAGCTAATTTTTTTATTTTTTCTTTTTATTTTTAGATTTTAGCTTAATTTTGAATTTTATATTGTCTTTCATATTTGACATAGGATTTTGGTTTTCCTATCTTTTAAAGTTTGATTTCTTATCTATTTAAGGAATTGTGAATCTATTAAAGATACAGAACAAATTAGAAGAAAAAAATATTTATCAATAAAATATGAATTAAGTTTTTTTAATAGTGATAACCCTTTTTGGTAATAATTATGTCTTTTTTTGTTTGCTTTATTATATTTTTTTTCATCAATATCAGTCGATATCAAAGCTTAATGATTCTTAGCAATTAGTTGATATGTATTGTTATTGAAAATCCTTATAGCAAGATCTATGATGGAAGTGACTCGCATAAAGGTATTAAGAAAAAAAAATGAAATTACTAAACTGAAAAAGAAAAAAAAAATTAAAACAATTTAAAAAAATATTTATTTTCTTAATACTATGCCATTTATCACCTATGATAGCAACAAAAGCTTATGATGGCTCTACATAATTGAAAGATATTAGTTTCATTGTATGACATTAATAATACTTTAGAATAAAACTTTCCTTTCTAACAACGACTTTTATCCTTATAATTGCTTTTACCATTAACACATTTCAATACATTCTTCTCTTTTTAACACTTGGTATCTATTCTAGGTTTACAAGATTACATAAATGGACATAGAAGAGTTTGAAAAATAAAAATAAAAAATCATTGCAAAAAATTCCCCTTTTATCAGCTAAAGAAGCTTAAGTCGTACCATTTTTTATCACTTTATAATTCAAATAAAACTCTCATAAGGAATTGATTTTTTATATTTTCTTATTACAACAAAATTGTTACACAAATAACGCAAAAATAATAAGCATTTACAACTTCAATACAAAGTAGTTACCATTTTGTCCAAATTACTCTAACTTACTTTGTTATTGTTACACAAACCAATGATGACTTCACATGTCCAATTCACCAAAAAAAAAAAAAGCTCACCTTGTCCCCAATGACATGATTCTAATTCTCAATTTCTATTTTACAATTGATTATATTTAAGTAACTAAGTTATATATATCTATCAAAAACATCATCTAAATATATATTAGATAATATCACTCAGAAAAACAAGCTTAACATGTTATGCATAGTTAAGGACAAAACAACATAAACAACATGCTTATGGTTGGAGATGTAGCAGGAAGATACTTTGGCTATTTATGTGGATATTACTGATACCCAAAAGCTTTTTTAGCTATTGGGTAGTGCCATACTCGATACTTGATAAGCTTCATCAAACTATACTATTTCAAGTGCAACACCCTCCACTATATATGAAAACAATTGACCTTATTATAAGTCACATCTTCAATGATATAGAAAGTCCTCCATTATCACTTGATGATTATAGCCCACATAAATCATATTAGTCTTTGGTGATATACCTTCAAAGAAAATCACACCTGTGACGAGGCATTATCTTATTAACCTTGAAGTTTTCTTATAAGATTTTTTCCTCATTCTTTTAAATGATTTTTTTTTTACTTTGATAATTTTTTTAATTTGATATGTTTTTTTTAATAATATCCTTCAACATTAAATTTGTTGGAACTTCTTGATTAGCTCGGGTCTAGTATTTCACGGGTTGTGAATTTAGAATATTAACCCAAGTTTAAAAGATTCACCTGATTTTGCTTCCCCCCCCCCCTTTTTATGCTCATGTTGTTTTTTAGTTTTATCCTTTAGCATTTAATTTAATTAGAGATTGAACTTTGTTAATTAAATGTTGGCCTCTCATTCTTTATAGTTACTTATTAACATTTTTTTGTTTGATTTATCTACTGCCATTATCATTTTTTAATCATATTATTAAATTAATTGGACTTATTTGATTTAGTCAGGTCAATGAATCTGATTTTAGATTTTTTTTTGCTTTTTTAAAAACACTATCATCACATAAGCATCCTTTTTTTATGTTAGAAAGAATTTGGTTTGGCCCATACTGTAAATCTTGGATTCCAAGTTTAAGAAAAATATGAAAGTGAAATATATTTTAAGCAAGTTTAAATGAATACTTAATTGTATAAAAAAAATTTAATTATGAACCCTTAGGGGTCAGGAATAAAAATATATATATACAAATCTCCTATTATAATGGAATTTCTAAATGAAAGAAAATAATAAATGAATAAATAATGTAAATTGAGAGTAAGGTATTTCTTGAATGTTTGTTGAGGAGTATAAATAAATTTGTTTTTAAATTTTATCAAAAACTTAAATAATTACCTATAATTATTTAAAAGACATAAAACAATGGCAAAATCATAATATTAACAAAACTTATAGCCCCTCTCTTGCTTATAACTCAAAAGCTATAGATGAGAAAGGAGAGCCATAGATTTTTCGATTCTCTTTCTACGAATTTATCATGATCTCACGACTTAGGTCGCGAGTTTAACATGTTAACTTAGGTTGACTCAAGTCTTTTTTTTCTTTTTCTAATTGATTTTTTTTTATTTTATCCTTCAATAATGGTTTCGCTGGAAATTGGATTTCAAAATACTTTGTAATTTGTTTTTTATAAAATTATCTCAATTTTATTACTCGGGTTGTGGGTTGAGCAGATTGATCTGGGTTGACTTTATTTATTTTTTTAGGTCATTTTTTTATTGAATTTTTTATTAAATGGTTTTCATAATTTATTTTGATTTTTTTTTCATTGGGGTATCCTGATTTCATGAGTTAGATCACAGGTTTGACAAGTTTACTCGAGTTGACTCTATTTATTTTTTTGTCTTTTTCGTAATTGATTTTTTTTTTAATTTTACCCTCCAACAACTCTATCTTATTTTCTTTTTTATTTTCATCTTTCAATACTAGGTTATTTGAGAATTGTGTTTTTTCAAAAAAAATTTCTTTAGAGTTATCTTGGTTTCATAGATTTATTTTTTTTTCTCGATTTCGAACTTTAACCATGGATCTATCAACAATGGAGCTTCATAATATATATATTTTTTTATGAAGTTAGCTCAATCTCATGACTTAAATCACAGATTTAACATGTTAGCTTGAGTCAACTTGGGTTGTTATTGTTGCCCCTTTTTTAATTTATTTTTTTTTATCTCATTCTTCAACATATGGGTGGTTGAAAATTAGGCTTTGTATTTTTTTTTATTTGCTTTTTACGGGGTTATCTTGATTTCATGACTCAGGTTATGGTTTTGGCAGGTTAACCCAAATTGACTTGGGTAGTTTTTTATTTCTATTTTTTTTATTTGATATATTTTTAATTGTCTTCCAATATTGGGTTAATTAGGAAGTGACTTTCATAATTTATTTTAAACTTTTTTCTATAGGGTTATCATGATTTCATAATCCGGTTTGTAGATTCGACATGTTAACCTAGGCCGATCCAATACATTACAGTCTTAATATTTGAAAACAAATGTCTTCCAATATATTATCGTATCGATATATCAAAAAGATGTCATCTAATATATATCATATTTTGATTTTATGACTATTTTTTTATTAGAAAATAAATTAATAACACTTGAATATTTTTTATGTTAAAAAAATTAAACTAACTAGTAGCGCAACACAAGTTAATGATCTAGTTTGTTTTAAAGAAATGTTGTCAGTTCTGTTCTTTTCTATCTAGAATGGATGGTATATCTTATATTATTTAAAAATATAGAACAACCTAAAACAAATTTTATCTCGCTCTGAATCCCAGTTCATTATAGTTTTCTCAACCAAATTTTAGCTGAGATGTTTCTATTTTGTTTTGTGAATAATGTTTTTTTGCCTTTTTTTACATCTATTTTTTTTTAATTGCATCCTTAAATACTTGGTTTATTAGATATTAAACATCATAATTTGATGTGGTTTACTTTCTTTGTGGTTATCTCAGTCTTATAACTCATGTCACTAATTTGACGAGTTAACCCAATTAACTTGATTTTTTATCTATTTTTTTTTCAGTTTCATCATTCAACATCTGCAATAATTGTTTGATTATGAATTAGTCTTTGTCATTTATTTTTTATAAAATTATATCAGTCTTTATGACCCGGGTCAAGTATTTTACGAGTTAACCCAAGTAGAGTTAGGTTGTTTTATTGTATTTTTTTTAGATTGAATATTTTTTTAATTTCATCATTCAACTATGAGTTTATTAAGAATTAAACTTCATAATTTGTTTTATTTGGGGTTACCATGGTCTCATGATCCGAGTTGTGGATTTGAACGGTTAACCCGGGTCAATCCAATATGTTATTGTCTCAATATATATATATATATATAAAGAATGTTGTCTTAAATTTTTTTTAATCAAACTATATTTTTACCAGTCGTTCAAGTTGTCTTTAAACTTATCAAGTCATCAGGTCACATCAGGTTAACTCCTACGTGATTTAATTTTTTTTCCTACGTGTCTATGTCTGGCATATAACACAGGTTAATAATCTAATAATTACTAAAAAGAAATTTTTAAATTTTAGAATTATATATATATAATTCCAAAATTTATATATATGAAAAGTACATACCACATTAAAACACTCAAAAACTTAAATGTATTATTCCAATTATAAAGGTTAAACATTAACCAAAACAAAATTAATAATTTTGTTCTAGAGATATTTGTGGTTCCATGATGCAGACTTCAAATACAATATTTTTAATATGTATTTGATATTGTGGTGCAATGTATTTTTTTTAAAATATTATTTACTTGAAAATATATTAAAATAAGTTTTTTTAATTTTAATATTAACATATTTAAAACTATAAAAAATATTAAAATTATATTAATTTAATATTTCAAATCCACTTTTAAAATGCAGTGTAGTCATAATTTGACCCGAACACAATCTTATCCAGGTCCAACCCAACCTAAAAAACGACACCGTTCTTTTATAGGATAGAGTCAATACCACCTCAAATCATGTTCATTTTCTTCAACACACACAGACGCAAGTCATTCCACTGGCTCTCTCTCTCTCTCTCTCTCTCTCTCTCTCTCTCTCTCTCTCTCTCTCGGATTCTCAAGTTTTCTTCTTTCTACTCCCAACGAATCCTCAAAATGCTTTCCGGTGAAAATTAAAAGATCATTATTATTATTTTTTTTTTGTTAATTATTACCGTATAATCCATCCACCATGGCAACAACCTCAAATAAACCTCAAAGATCTCTCGAAGAAATAGAGGACATAATCGTCCGCAAAATCCTCTTAATTTCTCTCACCGATTCCTCTGATCCTCGAATTATCTACTTAGAAATGACTGCTGCTGAGATTCTCAGTGAAGGCAAAGACTTGAAACTCAACCGCGACTTGATCGAACGTGTCTTAATCGATCGATTGTCTGTCCAAAACCCTAACGCGGAACCTCCTTTCAATTACCTCTTAGGTTGTTACCGCCGCGCGGTTGATGAGTTGAAGAAAATCGCGAATATGAAGGACAAAGTTGTCAAATCAGAGCTGGAATTGTCGATCAGGCAACTGAAGAAGTTGTCGGTTTCTTATTGTAGGATTCATTTGGGAAATCCTGAGTTGTTTGGGGATGATTCGAATGCTGTTAAAGGGAGTGGGAACTCGAATGTTTCACCGGTTCTGCCGTTGATTTTTGCGATGGTTGATGGGTTTAATAGTGGTGGAATTCAGCCTCCGCCGGGGTTTTTGGAGGAGCTGTTCAAAGAAGGGGATCTTGATAGTTTGGATCCGATTTTCAAGGGTTTATACGAGGACTTGAGAGGAAATGTTTTAAAGGTTTCTGTTTTAGGGAATTTTCAACAACCATTGAGGGCTTTATTGTTCTTGGTTAGTTTTAACGTTGGTGCTAAATCACTTGTTAGTCATAAGTGGTGGATTCCGACAGGGGCTTATGTAAATGGGAGAGTCATAGAAATGACAAGTATTTTGGGTCCTTTTTTTCATGTGAGTGCATTGCCAGATAATACCATTTTTAAGAGCGAGCCGGATGTTGGGTGAGTGTCTCTGTGTGTGAATTTTTTTTGGGTTTTGATTTCTTCTTGTGTTTGTGTCATTGAGTTGTTGTTGGTTTAAAATGGCAGGCAGCAGTGTTTCTCTGATGCAACAAACCGTCGACAGGCTGATTTGTTATCTTCATTTACTACAATTAAGACTCTAATTAATCATTTATATGATGGTTTATCAGAAGTGCTTCTTGCTCTACTTAAAAATAGTGATACTCGTGAGAGTGTTCTTCAGTATCTCGCTGAGGTGATAAATAGAAATGCAACAAGAGCTCATATACAAGTAGGTATCTCCTGTACATGGAACTTTTTGAGCTGTAGTTATAGTGTATATGATTTGTTGAAAGCTTTATCTTGATTAGTAACGTTACTTATGAATCAACATGTGGGTATTTATTTTGTTCGATTTCTTCAGAAAAGGCAAAAGTTGACATCTTTTTGCTAAACTGGAACTTGCATGATAGTTTTCTCTGACAGACAATGATTTTCAGGTTTCATGAATTGTTTTTGTGCATTAACAGTGTCGTGTAACTGTCACAGGTTGATCCTTTATCTTGTGCAAGTTCTGGCATGTTTGTCAATCTAAGTGCTGTCATGCTTCGGCTCTCTGAACCATTCCTAGATGCAAATTTGTCGAAAAAAGACAAAATTGATCCAAATTATGTGTTTCACAATAACCGTTTGGATATAAGGTGATGAACTGCTTAATATATCATTTTTTATCACATTATTGATCTTCCTGGTGTTCCTAATTATTGGTTTTCTTCACGCATTAGAGGGTTGACAGCTCTACATGCATCATCAGAAGAAATTACTGAATGGCTTAATACTCCTCGGAAAACTGATGTCTCTGCACTCTCTAGTGATGAAGAAAATCGCTTGTTACAATCTCAAGAAGCCTCCAGTTCTGGTTACAGTGGTGAAAAGGTTAAATACTCATTTATTTGTGAGTGCTTCTTTATGACTGCAAGGGTGCTCAACTTGGGTCTGTTGAAAGCATTTTCTGACTTTAAGCATCTAGTTCAGGTAATGCATATATGCTTTGTATCTGGACTTGGATTTATAAATCTGTTACCGCATCTTTGATTGACAAAGGAAAATATTTGTCTGCCTCCCAAGTTAATTTTGTGAATAAACATCATGTCAGGACATTTCTAGATGTGAAGATACACTCGCCACCTTTAAAGCCTTGCAAAAGCAGACACCATCTCCGCAGCTGCAGCTGGATATTGATCGTCTTGAGAAAGAAATAGAGTTGTATTCACAAGAAAAGCTTTGTTATGAAGCTCAGATATTAAGGGTACCCTACCTCTTCTCTCTTGTACCCCACCTGCTGTTGACATATTGGAAGCTAGTCTTGAACATTGGAAGTTTGTGTCTAGTTTGGCTCTCTTGTGAGGTGATAGGGGTTTGAGAGCTTAAGTTTTATTCATGTCATGTTTGAAAGATGATTCTGTTAGCGTCATCAGTTGGGTGGCTCTCTTGTTTTATTTTCTTTGGTTGGGGGCAATCTCTTTGCCCAAACTAGCACCTCTCTTTCAATTCTCTCTTACCCTCCATCCCTCTCCCTGTTCTCTCTCATTTTCTATTTGAATAGTATGTTCATTGTTGAAGATGTAGAACTTCACCAGCTTAATGTGAAAGCTCCCCTTTCCTCTATCCCTAGCATGTGCTCCTTTCTCATCTGTTTTGAATGGCTTGTTTGTCCTTGGAATGCTGAACTTACCAATCTAAATAGCTCGCTATTATTTTTATTCTGCTGATCTTTACTTTTGTTCTTTTTAAAGGATGGAGCACTTATTCAGCATGCACTTTCTTTCTACCGGTTGATGTTGGTTTGGTTGGTTAACTTGGTTGGTGGATTTAAAATGCCTCTGCCATTAACTTGCCCAAAGGAATTTGCCTCGATGCCGGAGCATTTTGTTGAAGATGCCATGGAATTACTTATCTTTGCTTCTCGGATTCCAAAAGCTTTGGACGGAGTCTCACTAGTAGGCTTAATGATTAAATGTTTTACCATGCAATTCTGTCTTTTACATGATATTGGAAATATTGTTTTCTTTGCAAGGGCACTATCTATGAAATTCTGTTACCTTGTTGATGTGTTCTGTTTTGCTATTTTTCTTGCTGGGCAGGATGAGTTTATGAATTTCATTATCATGTTCATGGCAAGTCCAACATATATTAGAAATCCTTATTTAAGAGCAAAGATGGTTGAAGTATTGAACTGCTGGATGCCACGGAGAAGGTGATATATATTTAATTTCACTTTGCAAGTATAAAATATTGTGGAGATTTTGATTAAATTTATAACTTCAAGTTAGGTAATTACAGCACCTGGTTTTTCCATTTGCAGTGGTTCATCTGCTACAGCTTCTCTATTTGAAGGGCACCATTTGTCACTTGAGTATCTTGTGAGGAACCTCTTGAAGCTTTATGTTGACATTGAATTCACAGGTTCTCACACACAGGTGACTTGCCCTAACATTTGAGTTTCCAAGTGTTGATTGTTTTCAGTGCTAGAGTTTATATATACTGTAAGGAATAAAGAAGAGTCACTTTAGGCCATTGCCTTTCAAAGCTTGCTGGTTTACTCAGCATCTATTTCTTATTGGAACTGTAATCCTAGATGGGTACAAGAAAGACCCTGCGAGCAAGAACTACTTTTATTTAAACATAATTTTGACAAATAAGCTTGAGAGTTCACAGAAGTAAGGGTGACTTTTTGGCTGTTATTGGCAAGGACTGGATGATGTCTTGCATTGTCATCAATCTTCAATATAAACAGCAAGATATTCTTTTCCTTCTTTCACTAATTTTCTGATTAGCAATTCTGGAACCATTTACTCACTCCTTGCTTTTAGATGACAGGATACTCCTCTTGTGCTATTTAAGTAACAGTTCTAGTTATCCTCTGATTTCTGGTACTTTGTTAACTACTATCAGAGTCTTTGCTCTTCTTATTTCAGTGCTTGAACATCTGAATCTATGTATGCAGTCTTCGATCAAAATGATTTTCTTCTGGTACAATTATTTCAAGTCCGATTGACTAGACCACTCTATGTAAAGAGATTTGGTGAATTGAGTATCTTGATTACTCTCTATTAGATTACTTTCTTTGTAGATGAAAAATACGAAGTCAGAAGAATATGAACATGGGAAGGTGATGCCTTTGTAGAACTTTGATTGCTCTTTAAATTGATTAACTGAGATGTTTTGGCTATATTCCCAGACTCTTGAATAAGAGTCAAGGAGTGTCTGGATTGATGGGTGGTTTGTCCAAAATAAATGGTGAAAGAAACCCTTGCCTCTCTTTTCCCCCTCTCGTCTTTTAACATTTAGCAACACAGGTGACCAGGTTCTGCCCGGTCATTGTCATAACAGTCAACTTGTGATTTTCTTTGGTTGCATAGGTTGGGCATGCACGTGCAGACTAGAGATCTTTTCTTTCCTTCCTTTTCCATACCAGCTGGTTTGGTAAATTGAGCTTTTAAAGTATTTTCTTCTATGAACCACTTCCAGCCAGCTGTTACATTTAGATTATTTTTTTCTGATTTGTCATTTTTTTCTTCTAATTCCAATTACTGTTCATTTATTTTCTAATTTTCGTTCCTCATATTTTGTGCTGTCTTAAATGTTGAAAATAAGCATCTTTACATTTATTACATGTTAATACTTGATTTTTTGTCGCATCTGGTACAGTTCTTTGACAAGTTCAACATACGGCATAATATTGCTGAACTTCTTGAATACCTGTGGCAGGTCCCTAGTCATCGTAACATTTGGATGAAGGTAGTACAATTGTGTTCTTCAACTCTTTTTGGTTGATTAAAAACCTCTCTCTCTCCCACACACACACATGCAAAGACAAATGTGACTGTTTTATGTTGTTCCAGATTGCAAAGGAAGAGGAAAAGGGTGTCTATCTGAAATTTTTGAACTTCCTGATCAACGACAGCATCTATCTTCTTGATGAAAGTCTGAACAAAATTCTTGAAATCAAAGGGTTAGAAGCTGAGATGTCCAACACCACAGAATGGGAGCGAAGACCAGCTCAAGAGAGACAGGAGAGAACCCGCCTTTTCCATTCCCAAGAGAATGTCAGTTTGTATGCTCATGCATATGTGTCTGTCATTGTCCACGCATTTATCGTGAAGTCAAAATACTTAATTGGGTAGATATTTCTGGGCTGTTTCAGATCATCCGCATTGATATGAAGTTGGCAAATGAAGATGTGAGCATGCTGACATTTACATCAGAACAAATTACAGCACCTTTCCTGCTTCCTGAGATGGTAGGGTATATTTATACTTTTAAGCCTCCATATCTTTGCTGTAATCACTTACAAGCAGGATAGCCACATTCATCATTAGCTTTTAATGTGCTTTTCCTTGTTAAAATTCTTCCTAAATGCTTTTGAATAAATATTTTTTTCTGCCAGGTTGACAGAGTGGCCACCATGCTCAATTACTTCTTGTTACAACTTGTGGGTCCCCAAAGGAGATCTCTCACCCTGAAAGACCCTGAAAAGTATGAATTCCGCCCAAAACAGTTGCTTAAGCAGGTTAGTTTGATTGTCCAATTTCACACTTGATAGCCCTCTCTTGCTACTGCTGTCAATTTTCTACCCTTTCCCTTTTGTTTTGTCCAAAGCAGTTGCTTTGACAGGTTAACATGATGTTCAAATTTGCACTTTTGAATTCTCCCTTTTCTTTTCTTCTTTTTTTGGTCTGAAACAACAACTTAAGTTGGTTTAGCACGCAAAATTGTGATTCCAGAACCCCCTTTGTTTTCTTCTTGAATTTTCTCCTATTGCTTCTTTGCCTTTGGGTTTAGATTTTGGTTTAGAGGTTATTGCTTTTACAATGGTGAATGCCATTAGATTGCAACCACAGGGTGTAGGTTCCAGTCTTGATAGTAGCAACTTCACGCAAAAGAAAGTTGAGGGGTAGGAGCTTATCCTAACTCTCCTGAGTACCCTACTTCATCGGGGCCACTATCAAGTGGTGCCAAAGTTTATGTTTGAGGCAATCGTGCAGGTAACTGTGCAGTTGTACCTTGTCTGTTGACTAATAACATGACTCTATATGCAGTTCAAGCACCAATTCTACTGTGCTATAAATGCTTGTTTGCTTGTGAATTTTCAAGCTCAACAAGGTGTCTGATCCAGTTTACCAAGGTTGTGACTTTGAACTCTAGGATTCTGAACCTTGGATTGAATAGCTCTCCATTTGGTCATGGTATATTATATACATGGCTTCACAATGAGTTTCATCTGGCTTATTGATGAGTAAAATAACTGTGATTACCAATTTTTTAATTTGTCATGTTACTGTGGACTTTCATGAGTGAATCCCTACTTCTATTGATTCTGAATCTATACAAAATGAAATCTGAAATCATCTTACCAAAGCTAACTGGGGGAATCAGTACATGCATTCTTGTTTTTGATAGCCATGTTACTGTCAAACTAAATCCTTTGTAGGATATTGTATATAATGTCATTGGAACCTCTAAGATGAACATAACTGTCTTTTATTGATTCATTGAAGATTGTCCATATATATGTTCATCTGGCGAGGGGTGATACTGAAAACATATTCCCAGCTGCCATCTTGAAGGATGGGCGATCATACAATGAGCAGGTAACTTCAATGTTGCAAAGCTTCCATAAGCTTTTCATTTATGATTTTAGAATCAAATGTTCATGAGAGAATTACCTCGGTTTTGTTCTGTTCTGAATTTTAGCAGTTGATTGAATACATTGTGACACTGTTTCTCTGCTCTAGTTATTTACTGCTGCTGCTGATGTCCTTCGGAGAATTGGTGAAGATGGTAGGGTCGTCCAGGAATTTATTGAGCTCGGTACAAAAACCAAGGTTGCAGCTTCTGAGGCAATGGATGCTGAAGCTACCCTTGGAGAGGTACCAGAAGAATTCCTTGATCCAATTCAGGTACATTGTTATACCTTTTTGGGAAGAGCAGTAACTTGGGGGTCCATATATCGAATGTTGAAAATTCTCATAATGCATTTTTTTGCAGTGCACTTTGATGAAGGATCCGGTGATTTTGCCTTCTTCAAAAACCACAGTTGACAGGCCTGTCATTCTAAGGCATCTTCTGAGTGACAATGTACATCTTTCACTTGTTCATACCTTTTATCAAATTGTGACAATGATACTAAACTTTACGAAGTCCACAAATTTATTCACTTTATTAAGTCCACTAATTTATTTCATGTGAGTGCAGACGGATCCCTTCAATCGATCACATCTTACTGTGGACATGCTGATTTCAAACACTGAGTTGAAGGCAAGAATAGATGAGTACATTAGGTCCCAAGAATTAAAGAGGCATGGGGAAGACTTTAGCTTGCAGAGGGCCAAAGAAACAATCCAAACCACAACTGAAGAAATGTTGATTGATTAGAATATTGCTGTCGATTCTTGAATTTGGAATGATGAACAGGGATTCGTATTTTGCAAATCAAAGAAAAAAATTCCACAAATTAGTGATATTGGCAGGGGGGCTGAAAAGGTTGTAGGCAGCATATGCTATACTTACCTTCAGACCGGTGTTAAATGTTCTTGGATGTGTATAACTTAATTATGCGTACAAAAGGCATTTAATTAATTCAACAATGGCGCAGACGTTGTTCAAATATTATTTTTGAGTGTCCGTAAGCATTGCATTTTATCAGGTTGCTTGCTAGAAATCCCCTGAAGAACTGGTGAGTATGGCACGCCTGATTATTTTGGGTTTGGTTTGGTTTTTATAAAAAATATAACTAAACTAAAATTATTTTTTTTTAAAAGAAAAAACTGGTTTGAACTGGTTGGTTTTGGTTCGGTTTGGTTTTTTATAATAAAACTGGTTCAAATTGGTTTGGTTTAATTTTTTTTATTTTGGCTTGGTTTTTTTGGTTTTGCTTGGTTTTTTTTAGTTTTGTTTCAGTTATGTTTTTTGGTTTGAGTTCGATTTGATTTTTTTAATTTTAGGTTTATAAAACTGAATCAAACTGTTTGGTTTTTAAAAAAATT
This sequence comes from Populus alba, assembly GCF_005239225.2. Taxonomy (NCBI): domain Eukaryota; kingdom Viridiplantae; phylum Streptophyta; class Magnoliopsida; order Malpighiales; family Salicaceae; genus Populus; species Populus alba. Next base: position 13,257,938 of record NC_133300.1, on the reverse strand, counting down.
TTAATTAGTTTTTTTTTAGAATTTTTTTATTTTTTTTTTGGTTTAATTAGTTTTTTTATTTTTTTTATTTATTTTTTTTGGTTGCGGACTGTAGAATATGTATGTTTAGCTAATCTAATAATGTTGATTTTGAGTTTTAAATTGCACAGAATCACTTAGGTAACTTCTAGATGGTTAGGTTAATCCTCTGCGATGTAGGCAAGTACTTAGATTCCTCCAAACAAAGGGAATCATACCTCTAGCAGGAGTTTTCAAGTAATAATGTGAATCATATCTAAGAGTAGAGCTATGGTAAGATTTTCGGTTTGATTTTTACTTTTTTTAAAAATAACATAACTATTCTCTTTTTTTTTTTTTTTTTTTTTTTAGATTTAGAACTGAACTGAACTAAACTGGCAATTAGTTTAGTTTGGTTGGTTTTATTTTGTTAATTAATGGGCCAAACCTATTTCTTTTTTTATTAGGCTTTTTTTGTGATTTTTTATTGGTTTTAGAGGGTTTTAAAAGTATTAAGCTTATTCCAATCAAGTTGTCAATTTCATTTGATTAACATTTTACTTTTATTATTGGAATAATAAATTTTGATTTCAGAATATTTTAGCATTTTATTTTGAGATTATATATATATATATATATATATATATATAATTCAAAATATTAATTCAGATTTCAATTTAAATCTAAAAATAACTTCAAATTATCAATATAGATATTCAAAGAATATTTTAATTTCTTTTTAAAAAAACTAAAGATTACATTTGCATTCCATTTGATTCAAGGTTTAAGATAATCTTGGATATCATTTAATCAGCGCTATTAAAAACTAAGATGATTTTTGTACTTACAATATACTTAAGATGCATATAAATACAAAAAAAATAAAAGAAATAAAAGATAAATATTAAAAAAAATTATCAATTTAGAATGAAATACCTAGAACATTTTAACCAAGATTTGGATAAAAAATCTAAAATGATCCCAGATCCTAAGTGAAATAAAATTTATTCTCCTTTGTTATATACAATACAACGTATATTGATAATTCTAGGTGAATAAAACATTTTTTTTTTATCTCTTTTGTTTTTAATTTGCAATAGATGGTATTTGAATAAAAAAGCTGTTATCTTAATGATTTGTTATGCGTTAATTACTAGGCACGCTTGAAAAATCAAAGTTAATTGCATGTAGATGCCTTTAATTTTTTAACTAATTATCATTTGTTGTTATATACAACTTTTCACTAAATTTTACAAAATAATAAATTAGATATGTTAAATGAAATCTAAGTATCAGAAACTTCACCCAATGAATCCAAGTATTGAAAACCTCACCCAACGAATAACAATTCATAAACGAAAAGTAGAAAAATACTCTCAAACACAAATATATTTGCCAGTGGCAAAATCTCTGCTGCCATGGTGGTCGGCAAAGTTCCTATTAGCGTTCCGGTGATAGAACTCTGGTATATTTTCCATTTATAATATATTCCTACTTTGTATTTATTTCTTGTGAGATTTTATCTCTGAATCAATCGCTTCTTGGTGATGCTCGTTTCCTTCACATAGAAGGTCTGCTGTTTCAAACAAACTTACTAGCAGATGAGTAGTACTGTCATCCCTGACCTCGGGATAATGATTTAATACTTGATAGAGATTGGAAATGTCAGCTGTTTTAATGGCTTCCGTTTTTGTCTTGCAAAACGACGGAGATATGAAACCTTTATTCATTCATGTGTTTATTCAGAGAAGCAAGGAACGGAAAGCCGCTCGCATGAACTAACTTAAGGAGAGGAAGAAGAAGAAGAAGAAGAAGCTAAAAAGCTCAGAAAACTGAAGATGTGGCCATATATTATAATTATAAGAGATTATACGATTTTTTTTTTAAAATAGTAACTCATTAAAAAAAAAATGAAAAAAAATCGTGGTTATTAAATAAATAACTATGATTTAAAATAATGGTTTTTTAACGATTACGATTCAGAACAATTCTTTTCTTGATAGCTTCTTTAATAACTGTGATTTGGAATAGTGATTAATAATTGTCATGTTGTTTTACATATTATACTTGATTTATATAAATATAATTTAATATTATAAAAAAAACAGATAAATATGTGAACATATTATTTAAAATGTCAAATAACTCATTAATAACTTAAAAAAAATACAAAAATAAAAAACAATGTTTACAAAATACACGCAGTAATTTGAAATTGTAATTAACAAATAAAAATAATGTTAAAACATATACTTCGAATTATAAGTCTATGATTTGATAATTTATGATCTTGTTTGGTTTTTGGTTGTGGTGATTTAGACTTAGTTCTATGTTGAAATTAGGTGCTGTTTGATAATATGATTGTGGTTGTTTTTTAAAGTGTTTTTTGTGCTTAAATACATCAAAATGATACTTTTTTATTTTTTAAAAATTATTTTTTGAGATCAGAACTTCAAAACAATTTAAAACATACAAAAAAATTAAATTTTTTTAGTAATATAAGTTGACCGCATTTCTAAACATTTTTTATATTTTAAATGTAACCGCTATTCCCATAGCCATTCCAAATGCATGCTAATAATAATAACAATTGTTTAATAAAACACTAATAAAAATAACAGTTGTTTATAATTATTATTATAGTTTTTGTTATTAAAACCATATTTTTTAATAATACTTGAGTTATAAGTATATTATTTTCTAAATATTTGTTTTTCATGCTATTTTTCTAAAACAATTTATAAATTACTGTAATATTTTACCTCTATCTTTTAAAAAATTATAGTTGCCCAATGAAAAAAACTCAAAAATATTATCTTAATTAATTTGATCTCTAATAAATAAAATATTATAGATTTATAACTTCTCTTCTCTCGAACATTTTAGACATCAAACAATACATGTACATAAATCTTAGTAAAGGAAAATAAAACGTGGAAATTACTATAAAGAAACCAACCAGGAGCCATTTCCAATTCTTGAAATTCCCTCCACAAATGGGAAAGACGAAGAAACCCTCCTCCGCTGCTCCCCGCCCCAAACAAGCACAAACCACCGCCAGACCTCTTCAATCCACCGTCGATGATTTTTCTTCGGAAATCATAAGATCAGCGTGCGAACAAGCATTAAGGGATGTGAGTAGCAACCCTCAAAAATCCCTAAAGAGAATCAAAGACTTGATTTCCAAACACCCAAACTCCGCCGCCGTCCACCACACCCAGTCCTTTGTCCATTTCAAAATCTACTCTCAAACTTCGAGTTCCTTCTCCACTCTTAAACAGAAATACCTCAACAACGCCGCTGATTCAGCCAAGAAATCCCTATCTCTGTTTCCCAACTCAATCACTCTCAATTATCTAAATGCTCGGATTTTCATTAAAATGGCTAAATATTCTAGTGACTATCAAAGAATAATCGATCACTGCTGGAAAGCGTTAAAGGCGCTCCCCTCAGGCTTGGGTCCAGGCGAAGACATTATAGCTTCCCAACCAGAAATGGGAGGAAAGAGCCAAGAATCAAGAATTCAGAGACTGAAACAAGTATTACTCGACGTGATGGATAAAGCCAAGATTGAGTCGTTATTGATCGGTAAAGATGTGAGCGAAAAGATGAAGGAGAGTGCCTGTCTTAGGATTAAGGCCAGGTTTCCGAAAGATGAGGAGTTGCCTTGTAAATATGAAAGAAATGAGAAAAGGAAATTCATTAAAAAAGAAATTAAGTTCTTGAGGGATTGCGAAAAAAGGGTTTGTGCTGGTTTTGTTGTTAAAGATCCCCAAAGCATTCTGAACAAAGTAAAGGTGGATACCAGCAACATAACCATTGTTTCGAACTACTGGAAGGAAATGAGTTGTGAAGAGACAAGAGGATTACTACAAGTGAGTATTGATGAGATTACTGGCTATTACAAGAAGCATGATCGATTAGTGGCGGACTATTTGTTGGAGGCTGTAGACTTTGCAAGGAAGACGAACAAGTGGAAGTGTTTGAAATGTTTTTGTTGTGCATTGTTCTTTTTTGATTGGAAGGAGTTGCGCAGTCATGTTTTCTTGAAGCATCTTGGGGGTTTATCAGAGCAGCAAATGGAACTTGTGCCCTTTGGATTGGAAGATAGCTATGTTGAGGAGATTGAAAATGGGGTGTGGAAACCTGTGGATGTAGATAACATGGCGCAAGAATTGTCGACACTCAGACATTGCAAAAACGATGTGTACCAAGAAAAGTGTAAGATTTATAGCGATCAGAAGAAGTGGATGTTCTGTGATGATGCTCAGCGCCAAGAGTTGTTGAAGAAAATTCATCGATTGCTCAAGTTGTTCTTGAAGAATCAGTGCCTGGCACCGCGAATCTTGTCATGGATGTGGGACTATACTATTCAGGAGTTAGAAGAGAGTATGGAGCTAGGATTTAAGGATTTGGTTCCTATCCTAGAACAAACGCAAACACCCTTGTGTATTTGCTTTTTATGGCTTGAGCAACTTGAGGTAGTGTTTGACTTTTTGGAAGAGCTGTCTAATGACTGTGATTTAGAGGACAATATCTCGGATGATGGAGGAGATAGCAAAGAGGAATTTTGTGATTATGAGCCCATTCATTTTAACAGCGACTCTTCATGCCTCATATTGGATAAGAAATTCATCAGATCAATGCTTGATGCAGGAGAGCATAGTAACATTGTTGCAGATGAGGGAACTGCAGTGATTCCTTTTGTGGATGACCCTGAAAAGGATATCCAGTTTGATCGTTATAGATTTGTGAATTGGTTGTTTGTGAGTGATAAGATTCAGGAGCTGCTAAATTCATGGATAAATCTCAGAAAACTTGATAAAGAACTAGCGGGGATGGTTTTCCAATTTGTTGACACAGATCTTAGTTTATTAAAATACTTCTGCGAAAGAAAATGCAGGTTGTTAGAGTACCAAGAAACGTTTACTGATGTTGAGAATATATGCCTTGAAGAATATAAGAGGAGGGAGGAAATATCGGAGTACAAAGAACAAAATTTCGCATCCCTGTTGGTTGAACGGCAAGATGAGCTTGTTGATGCTCAGTCTGATATCATAGGGGATGAGCATGCGTGTATATTAAATGTTCTGAGATTTGCGCAATATGTTGGTCATAAAAAGTTCGGACTTGATGAAACATTGATCAGCACTTACACTCAGTTCCCTGATTTGGAATGCCATGAGGATAAGGCGAATCGAGATATACTGGTAGATGTTTGTGTCAAAGAAGCAATAAAGATGGAGAAACAAAATGTGGTTAGAGAGGTGGACTGCAAGTTTGCAATTATAGCTCAACTTTATTAACCCTTACCTCAGCCGTTTGTATTTGATCTTAAATGTCATTATTCACTCATGATACTTTTTTGCATATGAGTGTATTATATATTACAGATAGATATCAGTGTGATTTGATGCTTATATCTTAATGTTATTTTAGATTCTTACCCGATCATGCTTAATGTTGATAAGTCCTAAATTCAAACTACTACAGCAAAAAAATCCGGGAACAGAAACAGATAATTTTTCTTCATGTGGACTCACTATGTTAAGTCTTGCAGTTCTGCGAAAATGATGTTTTAATCATGAAGAATGTTGCTAGCATAAAGAGGATGGAGCCGAAATTTGTGTTGCTATCTGCTCTTGACTATCAATTCATTTTGTTCTATATGGTGAAGTCATTTATACGGGTTAGTATTGGACCTTCTTGCTCATGGCTGTTTTATTTGATTCTGTTATGCTTCTTTTATCCCATGTATGCCCTCTTTTTTAAAATATCCTAGGCACATCTTGAGGATCTTGCTAACAAAGATGCTGTGAAAAAGGCCAATACTGCAGAAATGCTTTTAACATTGGCTGATCTAGCTCCTGAACCCAGCAAGAATATGACCAAAGGAAGTGATAATTCGAGAAAAACACGAAAGAAATCTAAACTTAAAAAGCACAAAAATCAAGGGAAGGCCATGGATGAGGTTTAATCTCTGGACTTTGTTCTCGTTTTCTTTGACAGGGATCATTTGTCTGGATGATTAAAATAGTTGATAACATTATGAAAAATTGACAAAGGTCTGATCTCACCTTTTAGGGAGCTGGTGGAAGCCAGGAACACCTTCCTCTGGACAAGGAAAATGCAGAAAAAGTGTAAGTCAACATATACTTTGTTTGGCATTTTTACATGCAAATCTCTCAATGCCGTTCTTTTTGTTTCTCTGTGCTGCTAAAGTACATTTTATTGAAAAAAATTATTACCACATGGTTTTAATTTTCAAGTTTATATCTGACTGAAGATGTTTTCCTCATGTTGGTCAGCAGCTGCCATTCTATTGCATCTGATGGTGGTTGTTCAGATTTTGGCATTGTTGTTTCCACGAGCACAGAAGATTTGAAACAAATGGAAGACGAACATAGAAGCAAGATTGGTTCTAAGGTGCCTCAGAAATCATTCTTGAAAGAGGAAGACTCTGGGAAATCACCGAGTGGCTCTGGCATATTTGGTGTTGTACTGACAAATGATATTGGTGAAAATAATTGCTTTCTAAACGTGATCATACAGGTTCTATCCATATCAAATTTTGAGTTTGTACCTTTTCCTATAGGAATTGTTCTATTTCCTTGAGTAGTTCTATAAGCTTTTAATTCTCTAGTATTTTATTGTTCTTAAACAAATGCAGTGCTTATGGAATATACAACTGGTTCGGAATGAGTTGTGCAGCATAACAGATTCAGGACATGAGCATTTTGGAGATCCCTGCATTGTTTGTGAACTAGCTGAGATATTTGGTGAACTAAGTGAGGCATCTACTCGTACTAGGAGAGAAATTGTATCTACAACCTCCTTAAGACTTGCCATAAGCAAATGCTTCGCTCATAGGGATAGCTTTCAGGAGGTTTGTAAAGTGAATGCTCTGCACCTCCTCTACCTCTGCTCTCAATTTGCAGTATTGTTACAGAATTTTGAAAATGGTAATCACCGAGCACTTTCTTGTGTGATTGCTGCACTGACAATATCTACCAAATTCACAGGGACAAATGAACGATGCGGACGAGGTTCTGCAAAATATTCTAGTTATTCTTCATCAGTCCTTTACCAGTTGCCCAGCCCCAGATGCCTCATCTGAATCAGAGAAAAGCAAGCGGGTAGACTGTCAGCAGTGGACAAGCCATAAATGTTTAGCTCATAGACTCTTTGGTATGGACATTTATGGGTATTGTGACAGCTGTGGTCTGGAGTGGAGGCATCAGACGTTTTCTGATTTTTCTCACTATATATGTTCAAGTCAGCTTAGAGAAAAAAAGGCAATATTTGCTATTTCTTTTCCTTTCTTTTGATAGCGAAGTTGTTTTTTTTTATATTTTTTTATTCCATATTATAACATATATCAGAATAATTTTTATCCCATTAGCATTTGTGTGATTAACCAACCATTGTGCAACAGAACAAAAATCAAGCTAGCTCGTTTGATGAACTTATGAAGCTGATGCTAATGGATGATTGCTTAACTTGCAATCGAGATGCTGGAGGCTGTGGAAAACCTAACCGAATCCAATTCATTCTTCGAACACCTCCCCAAGTCTTTGTTTGTGGTATGCTAGTGAGTAGGTTTTTAGAGATATGTAGTGTGGCATATTATCAACATTAATGCTAGAATATTTAATAAATTTTGATGTGGTTCCTATTGCAGTTCTCAGTATGCAGACTGCACGTGAGAGAAGAGAAGATATAAGAGATACTTTAACAGCTTTGGATACTGAAGTAGATATTGGTGATGTATTTCTAGGTCGAGGACCAGGGAACAGATATTGCCTTGCTTCAATGGTATACTTCATGAGCTATGCATGCATGCGTAATAGTCTCGACTTCATTTGAATGCTTCAGACATCCTTTTATTCTGAATTAGTAGTGGTTTGATTATTATTGCAAATAAACAAATAACTTATTTTACTTTTTCAATTTGAGATGGTGTTTCTTTTACAGCAGAAATCTGTGTTTTGTACAGAAAAACCTCTTATGAGATAGAACATTTGCATCATTTTGATTTGTAGGTTTGCTATGATGAGCTACACTATGTATGCTTTTGTTATAGTCATGAGGGTAAAAGATGGACTATGTATGATGGTGCGCATGTGGAGGTATATAAATTCCATTCCATTGCTTACATTGCTAAAGAAAGCTAATGATGGGATAGATTTTCTTTACATTTTTTTGTAAATGAAATTTGTTTTGATTTGCACAGGTCATTGGGTTTTGGCATAATCTCCTCGACAAGTGTGTAGATGAGCTCTTGCAGCCACAGATTCTTTTCTTTGAAGCTGGCGTTATAAAGGTGGCAGATTTCTACTCGTTCTGTTATTCTGATAAGTGTTCAGACCTAAATAAAGTAGTAATCTTCTCATATAGTTACAATGAATTTTGTTTTTATTATGTTGACAGATTTTTATTTGTTCCATTGTCCAGGGTCCACAATTTGATGATCTCAGAAAACTTAGTGGGAGTTCTAGCATGCTATGCAATCTAGGAGTTGGGGAAGTGAAGCAAGGTTAAGATCCCTTATATTAGTATCTTTGACTATAGCACCAATTAAGGTCTTTTCGATAGGGGTCTTAAATTTTAAACTGTATTATGTGTTGAGCTGGTCCATCAGCTGAAGATACTCCTCAAGAGAGTACGCTGCATAATGATTGGCAAACTGCAAAGGATGAAGGTGGGAATTTGCAAAGTCATGTTCAAAATGAAATGAAATTTTTACATCAGGATAAACTTCAAGGTAATAGCAGTACTGTTTAGATGCTTCTGTTTGCTTCATTTTGGTATGCATTGAATTGACACTCAAGCTAGATTTGCTAATTACATGATAAAATGTCAAGTCTTCTGCCATATGCCTGCTGCATCAAGAAACCATGAATGATCACTTTAGAATTTAGATTCAGTTTGTTATATGGGAAGGTCCTTTTCCAAATCCATGGGCTTTCACATGAATAGCTTCCCTCTTTCAAGAATAAACCAGTCCACAATTGTTTTCACTGTTTGGATCCCTAGCAAACACTGAAAGGATTTGTATTTCATGTTTATGATTTTGAATTTAGATTAAAGAAATCATTACATGCTATGTTAGACAACAAATGTACTGAAAAGTATTCAGGTATCTGGTTTACATGAAGGGTATAGATGGAAAGTTGATAGGCAGGCACTTGTACATTAAGATTCAGAGTTCAGATGAAGAAACAATATGCTCTGTTTCAAACTATTTTTTTTTTTGGGAGAATCTTTCTCAAACTAGTTGAACAATTATAAGGGCTCCATCACTCTGAAAATGGTTCCTTTTAACTTCCAGATGCATTTCGAGTGCAAAAGCATGTTCCCTTGGAGATGGATCAAAAGTTACTTCAAAATTTATTCTTGAAAGGGGAAGAAACTGGAAAATGTCCAACTGATTCCAAGGTTGATTACATGGATGGATCTGAAATATTGGGTTCTGGGCTGAAAAATGATATCGGCAAAAACTATAGCTCCTTAAATGTGATTATACAGGTTCAGTTGTGATATCTTTCTGGATTTTGATTATTTTCCTTTTCGAATATTGATTGTTTTCTTTTCCTATACAAATTTTTGCCAGTTTTCAAATCAGCAAGTCCTTTGTTGTTTTTGGTAAAGTGCAGTCCTTGTGGCATATACCACAGTTTCGGAATGAGTTAGCTTGTAAAACAGCTCCAGAACATAAGCATGTTGGAGATCCTTGCATTGTCTGTGGATTAGCTGAGATATTTGATAAACTAAGTGCAGCAATTATAAATCCTAGCAGAGAAATTGTTTATCCAACCTCCTTAAGCATTGCCATTGACAAATTGTCCCCTTGCGGAGATCTCTTCCAGAAGGTTTGTATAGAGACTGTTGTATATGTCCTTCACTTTTCTGCTTTCTGTTTTTGCTGAAGTTACAAATTTTAATCAATAAGCACTGTCTTGTACCCTTGCATTTCTGACAATGATATACCAAATTCACAGGAAAAAATGAACAATGCTTTTGAAGTGCTATGGATTATTCTTGATTCTCTTCATCATTCCCTCACCAGTGTTGAAGATTTCTCTCTACATGAATCAGAGAAAAGACATTGTGTAGGATCTTTGGAGTGCACAACTGACACTTGCTTGGTTCATACACTCTTCGGTATGACAGTTTATAAAAGCGTTAATTATGACAGTTGTGGTCTGGAGTCGAGACAACAAAAGCATACCTTTTTCTTTCACACCATATCCGCATTTGAACTCAGAAAACAGGCAGAATCTTCTTTCCTTGACAAAGTTGCTTGTCTTCTATCCCATATACAACAGATATCATGTTAATACCATTGATATTTGTGTAATCAGGTTTCAACTCTGAGGCAGGGAACTAGCTCATTTGATGAGCTTTTGAAGCCCATGCTGGTGGATTATCATTTAACTTTGGAACCAGATGCCGATGGATGTAGAGAAAACCATTTCAAATACTTTCTTCAAACACCTTCCCATGTGTTCACCAGTGGTAATTCATTGTTTGCAATTATATAGTCTGTCATTTTCTCAACAATGCTGGGAAAGTTTAATGGTTTAAAATTGCATGGTTACTTGCAGTTATAGAGTGGACAACTATATGGGTTGCTAGAGAAGATATCAGGGAAACTTTAGCAGCTCTTGCAACTGAAATAGATGTTGGCATTCTTTATCAAGGTTTAGGAAAAGGAAAAAAATACCGCCTGGTTTCAGTGGTATACTTCACATTTCTAAAACTACACTAGTGTATATAATTTCTGTTTCTTCTAACCCTAAGGTTGAATGAGTTGAGCATGAGTTGTGAGTCGTGACTTTGGGTGGTTAGGTGCTCAACAAGGGTTTGAATCCCACCAGCTCATTGAAACTTTGCCACAAGAAGGTGATTCCTCGAGGGTTTGCCTTTGACTGGGCTGGAGAGGACTTATCTCTATGTGCACAAGTTGGCTCGAGGAGGCCCTTAACTGTAACATAAAAATAATTGTACCTTCTATCAATTCAATCAACAATGCATCTCATCGTACTGTCCTGAATTAGCATGGTGATTATTGTGAATAAAGAAATAATTTAATGTGCCATCTCTAGTTGACTTCATGATTCTTTAGCTTCTGAAAACTATTTACTGTTAATTCCTGAAAGAGACCAGTGAACAGATTATTTCATTGCTAAAAGCCATCAATCAATTTTGTAGGTTTGCTATCGTGGGCTACTCTACTCGTGCTTCATTTACAGCGATGAGTGCAAAAGGTGGATGATGTACAATGACACACATGTGGAGGTACATTCTGGGTCAAGAAAGTTATGATAGATTCTATGCTATCATGTTCATAAGTAAAATTTGATTTGTACAGGTCATTGGGAGTTGGGATTTTCTCTGTAAAAAGTGTGTCGAAAAGCATTTCCAGCCACGAATTCTTTTCTTTGTAGAGTGTGCACCAACTGAGATAGATCAAAATATGCCTCCGAAATCATTCTTTGAAGAGGAAGAATCTGGGAAATCACAGAGTGGTTCCAAGGTCAACTATGAGGATAGCTCTGGCATATTTGGTGCTGGACTAAAAAATGATATTGATGAAAATAGTTGCTTTTTAAACACGATCATACAGGTTCTATCCATACCAAAATTTGAGTTTGTACCATTTCCTATAGGAATTGTCGTACATATGTAGTTTTATCAGCTTTTAATCCTCTAGTCTTTTGTTCTTAAACAAAATGCAGTGCTTATGGAATGTACAGCTGGTTCGGAATGAGTTGTGCAGCATAACAGATTCAGGACATGAGCATGTTGGAGATCCCTGCATTGTTTGTGGATTATCTGAGGTATTTGGTGAACTAAGTGAGGCATCTACTCGTACTAGAAGAGAGATTGTTTCTACAGCCTCCTTAAGACTTGCCATCAGCAAAAACTCCCCTTGTGGGGATAGCTTTCAGGAGGTTTGTAAAGCGAATGCTGTATAACTCCTCTAATTTTGCACTTAATTTGCAGTATAGTTACAGAATTTTGAAAATGGTAATCACCAAGCACTTTCATGTGTGATTGCAGTACTGAAAATATCTACCAAATTCACAGGGACAAATGAACGATGTGGATGAGGTTCTGCAAAATATTCTAGTTATTCTTCATCAGTCCTTTACCAGTTGCCCAGCCCCAGATGCCTCATCTGAATCAGAGAAAAGCAAGCGGGTAGACTGTCAGTGGTGGACAAGCAATAAATGTTTAGCTCATAGACTCTTTGGTATGGACATTTATGGGTATTGTGACAGCTGTGGTCTGGAGTGGAGGCATCAAACGTTTTCTGATTTTTCTCACTATATACGTTCAAGTCAGCTTAGAGAAAAAAAGGCAGTAATTTTTATTTTTTCCCTTTCTTTTGATAGCAAAGTTGCTTTTTTTCATTCATTTATTTATTCTATATTATAACAGATACCAGACTAATTTGTATCCCATTAGCATTTGTGTGATTAACCAACCATTGTGCAACAGAACAAAAATCAAGCTAGCTCCTTTGATGAACTTATGAAGCTGATGTTAATGGATGATTGCTCAACTTGCAATCGAGATGCTGGAGGCTGTGGAAAACATAACCGTATCCAATTCATTCTTCGAACACCTCCCCTTGTCTTCATTTGTGGTAAGCTAGCGGGTAGTTGAGTTAGAGATATGTAGTGTCCTTTTCTCAACATTAATGCTCGAATATTTACTAGTTTAAGATGTGTTTATTGCAGTTCTTGTGCAGACTGCACATGAGAGTAGAGAGGATACAAGGAAAACTTTAACAGCTCTGGGTACTGAGTTAGATATCGGTGTTGTATATCAAGGTTTAGGACCGGGGAAAAAGTACTGCCTGGTTTCAGTGGTATACTTCACATGTATAAAACTTCGCTAGTGTTTAATAATCTAGACTATGATGTGTGCTTTCTAATGATTCGATCAACAATGATTTCTTCTCTGGTTGTTTAACAATCATTGCTTCTCTTGTCCTGAATTAGTAGTGTTTTGATTATTCTAAATAAATAAGAAAAAAATATTTATTTACCTTTTCTAGTTGATCTGGTACTGCTGCAGCATTAGAAAGTTGTCTATTACTTTATAGAAAATCACTTACTAGAATCTATCTTTGCACATTTAATTGTAGGTCTGCTATCATCACCAACACAATGTTTGCTTTAGTTACAGTCATGAGCATAAGAGATGGACCATGTTTAACGATGCTAATGTTGAGGTAAATTCCATTTCTCAATTGTAAGGAAAGTTAATGTAATAGATTTTTTTTTTCTTGCACTGTTAACTTGTTTGTAGAAGTTATTCAAAGTTGATTTGTACAGGTCGTTGGGTGTTGGGATGATCTCCTAAGCAAGTGTTCACATGAGCAGTTTCAACCGCAGATTCTTTTCTTTGAAGCTGTACAATAGAGTAACTTTGAGGAAACTTGGTCGCCCCATTGTAGCACTGCTTATCTTGGAATAGTTCATTTTTGTGCTGTTACATCAGATGTTGGGAAAACAGGCATAAATATTGACATGGAAGAACCCTAGATTGAGTTTCCTGACTGAGACCCTTCATCATTTCATGTCCTTGTTGAGGATTTTTCTAAGAATGCCAGATTAGCTGTGAAGCATGATTTGTAATGGAAGTTCTACCTTTGGCAATGAAATGATAATGATGAACACAGGTTTAGTAAGGTGAAGGCATCTCATGGATGATACATATTAAGGTTTCCACTCCTTTTATATGCCAGTCCTTTTGGAACATGATTGCATGCCCATTAATGCAAGTCTTATAAACTGTGTTGATTTAAGATTTTATCCTGCGAGTTTACTTCTAAATCTTTATGATAATAAAAGTAGAAGAATAAAACATGAAGGTAAATTGAAAGTTCCTTTAGTTATTTTTATAATTATAGTTATAACGCATCAAATTGTTTTCTAGTGTTTGTTTAGCATTGATAATTAGAAGGGAAAAAAAAATATTTTTCTCCAAAATATTTCTCACAAAACAAATCGACTATACGACAAATTCCACTTTGTTATAGTATCTATCCTTCAAAAGATGCTTAGCAAAAACAACTAAACACACAGTATCTAAAAGAAATAATGGCATAATAAATACCTATATTTTAAATTTCTTTTATTTGAGTATCTGCCCTAATTTTTCTTCTAGTACTTAAGTACTTGTATTCATGAATTGTTTGATCAATTAAGTACCTCTGTTAATTTTGTCATTGAAATATTGACGTGGTAGTTAACTCTTAGTTAGGTGAGCCTAGGTTGATATTATTTTAATAAGTTTTTATTCTTTTAAGGACAATGATACATGAAGTATTTATATTTTATGATTTTTTTTAACTTATGTACATTTTTGTATTTGATTACTTTCACTCATAATATATATATATATATATATATATATATATATATATATATATATGTGTGTGTGTGTGTGTGTGTGTGTGTGTAGGTTGATATCTATCGAGTTCAGATTAAAATGTTAATCTTAGTCAATTAAGTATATCCTTTAGTTTCTTTTACAAATATTCTTATTTGATAAATATTATATCTCTATTAAAAGGGTCTAGGTTTCATATAATAATAATAAATGGTAGAGAATGAATTAATGATAATTATTAATGATAATAATTAGTTGATGATAAAATGCTTGAAGAGGTAATCTGACATAAGTTAATTGAGAGGGTATATGAAAAAAAAAATGGTTATGAATAATTAGTTAAACAAAGAGAGTATATTACATCACCAAGCAATTGGTGGATGTTTTAATCATTTTGGGTGGAATTTAATTTTAGAGGTTGTATGATATGAAGTGAGAATCTTAGCTTGGCTTTAACATGAGAACTCAATGTAAATGTTGTTGAAAGGATTAGAATAGGGATTTGAAAGAAGAGTTAGGGGTGGAGAGATAATGTTGAGAAGGGCAGAATTGCAAAAGCATATCTAATAAATGGTAAAGGCTAGGAAAGTAGTGTCGGTTACTGAACTCATCGGTATGTGGCTCTAAAGTCATGAGTTTTATGTTCTTTGTATAGCTATTTGCATCTTTATTGTCATTACCATCTATATATACTAGACTAGGCTTTCAACTTTTGCCTTAAACAGTAAATATATAAGTAGATATTTTATTAAGTCGAAGAACGATAGAGGGAATATCATCTCGATTTTGTAGATTGTCTGGACGATATTCGTTTCAAGCCTCTCATGTGTTGTGTCTGCAAGTTGTTAGAATATATATCTCTAAAAAAGTGATTGATCTCTGTAAGTGCATCTCATATCTCTTTTGGCAATAAATCCTAATAAGTTAGTAAAATAAATTAGCATAAACTCTTTGATGACAATTGAAAATCTTGTTTTGTTGATACCTTATAAGTCAAAGTCTCGAATGAATATGAAAGGTGTACCATCTGAATTATGCTCATCTGAGACTTATGACAAGTTGTAAACTATGAGTATCACTAGTCAATAAGAATAAAAAGTAGCAAATGACCTTAATGAATTAAATTTATTTGTATATAACCTAAAACATACACTCTTTGATTCCATTGAAAACTGAAGATGGACCCTATTAAAATGTTTCTAGACTTCACCATTAGAAGGGTTCATTATCACTCTATCTACAACATAATGTGAATGATGTCATATCATGCGGTCAACAATCTTTGGAGACATGAATTAGCTTTGAAGTCTAGGAGTGATTGGAAAGTATTTAAATTTTTTATGTGGGATAAAAGTCCTTCCCTTGATGGTTGTGAGTTTATAAGAAGCATGCCCACATATTCTACACTCGGTCAACTCTTTATTTTCAAGGTATTACAACATTCAGAAGTTTGGACACATGTTAATTTTCTAGTATTCTAGGTTGAGAGGTTTCATCATGGATTTAACAGTATAAAACTTTTCTTTTAGCCTATTCCTTTCAAGTAAAATGTATCTTGCTCATTTGGTAATTTTGTTGTAATTGGCCTCACTCAGCCTATGATCTGACTTGATGGTAAACACATGTGCAGCGATTAATAATTTATTATGATTTGTGCACTCATCCCTAATGGTTTGTTGAAATCTTTCAAAAGATCAAAAAACATGGTCGTGTTTGTCTTTGGTTCATCATCTATGATTGGACATTCACTAGCATAACCTCGATTCATTCTCATCACATCCATAACTATATTCATATAAGGATTATTATTGTTATCTATAACTCCATGCATGTTACTAGAACTAGAAGTTGACCCAACTATCATTTCTATGATGGTCTCGTGTGGAACACATGGTTCTCCGTTTGCAAACCAATACAAGTATTTCTTCATCAACCTTTTTTTTTTTTATAAAAGATGCATCGTCACGACATCTTGATCGAGAAACTCTTTATTTTCATACCTCCTACATAGACATCTAATACCGTTTTTATTAAAATTTCTCGAATTGGATAGTGCGTAATTAATAAAACCTTCAAACTCATTACAATAATCTATCTTACACAACCCTTCGAGTGAATCTCGATACATTCATGAACGATCATCTATTACATTTATTAAACATATATAGAATATTGATGATAAGATATATAAATTAATTATGTAAACTACACAAATTAGCTAACATTAGTTTAATTCAAATTTATTCAATTTATTTTAATAGTACTCTTATATCATTATTAATTATCTATATAAATTCAAATTTATATACTTTTACCAAAATTTTCACCTCAACAATAAAATTAACAAGATATATAACAGACCCATTAAATCATTATAATATATCATCATTATTTTATTATCATTATATATTTCACATCAATACTTATCAAATATCATAACATATTTTTTATTTGTAAAATGATTTACACAAAACAAACTTCTCCTAGAATTGATTGAAATTCTTTAATCAACTACCATAGAATTGCTAATAAATGATACGATAAAAGAAATCAATTGCTAATCTGCGATGATTCAAGTTGTGGATTAACAATGGGAAATAAATAAACAAGTAAGGTATGAATAAATTGGATCTCAAAACTTATAAGTTGGAATTTGGAAGAGGATAGGAAATTAAGTTTAAAAAACTTTGGATTAAGTTTATTTTTTGATACCAAACCTAATAACAAATCTTCAGAAGGACCTTTTGCCACTAACTTCTAATCAAACTTACTTTATAGTTTTCTAAGAAGAACTTTGTGACAACTTGTTTTTGGGCACAGGTCCATATATCTCTATATAGCATCTCTTCTACACGTCGAGTAAAAGTAATGGTGCAGTCATTGGTCTATTGACGGCAAACACAGTGCACTGTTATCGTTGCAGGTCAAACTCAACAATGTGAATTTAGCTTCAAAACTCCACCAGCTGAGTTACTGATGAGGTTCGTCGTAGCAGGTACAGAGATTTGGAGATGGAAGATGACAGTTAACGTGTTATGTAATGCAATGCATTTAAATTTATGCATTGCAATGCTTGCATGCATTGCATTACATGTTAACTATATATATATATATATATATATATATATATATATATATATATATATATCTCCACATGCATGCACATGCAAGTGATCTTGGACAAAATGATTGGACCAAGTCAACGTTGGAACACATATCAAAATCAGATCACGCAAGGCAATCACGATAAAGAAAAAATCAAACATGTCCTTGGCCAATCCTTCACGGCCTACGACGCCATTTGAAGAAAGCGAGCAGTGTTGCTGGTTTTGGGATCTTATACAGATTCTCATCACACTTCATAACAATACCGATGGATAGAATCAGATTTATCATAATTGACTAATATTAATCAAGTATATAAACTTTAATTAATCTTGTTTATTTTGATATAAAGATATTTAAAATAATATTTTTATATAATTAAAATATTTATTATCTCAAACCTCATCTTTACTTTTTTTTTTATTATTATTATTAACATAGATATTTAGACCAGTTTTTATATATATCAACTAATCCTACAAACTTTAAATTTAACAATCATCTGAACCTTTAAATATCATTATATTAGCATCCATGGAATCATAATTTTGTTAGCTTGCAAATCACAAAAGTTAAAGAGAGTGAGTGCTGTTAGCAACAATGGGACGGCACCCCAAGCCATTCTTTAAGATTTATAATCTGCAAATAAAAATATGCAGACTTGTAGATATAAAACATCCGAGACCGGAGCTGACAGTCAGACGGGGACCGTCTACCCCCCCCAATGAATGCCTTCACGCGTTTACTAGCTACCGAATCTAATGCTTCAACTGCCCAGCATCTTGATATGTCTTCCCAATAAAACTGTGTTGTAGCCTTTGCCATCGGGAGGTTGAAGATGAGCTATGTGTGGTCTTTCTATCATTATATATAGGCAGTGCAACCAGCTGCTAGTTCATTTCAAGAAGACGCAAACTTGCTCATCCAGCTCTTCTCTTCTTGTACAAGAAGCTAGAATAACCACCAAAACAGCTCACTGAAGAATGTCAAGTTCTAGTGACCAGAAGCTTGCTCATGTAGCTCTCCTCCCAAGTGCTGGCATGGGTCATCTCACACCCTTCCTTAGACTTGCTGCTTTACTCACAGCCCGGAATGTCCAAGTCACCTTCATCACCCCACAT
>NC_133300.1:12602380-12638806 GCF_005239225.2 Populus alba | reverse complement strand
TTCTCCACAAACCCTTTGTGTAGAAGATGCATCATTACAACATCTGGATGCAGATACTTTTTATTTTGACACTTTCTGCATGGAACACCTAATACCGCCTCCAGTAAAATTTATGGGAATAGGATGTTGCGAAATTAATAAAACCCTGAACCCCGTTACAATAATCCATCCTCCGCAATCCTTGGGGTGAAATCTAGATACATCCCATGAACGATCATCCATGCTTCTATCGAACCCTCTATAAAAAGGACCCATTAATTAAGCAAGCTCTTAATTATTTCAAAACACAACATGTTAATTCGGTAATTCTACAAATTAAGTTTTAACAATTTTCAAACAAATACAATCTTACAAAATCTAAAACAAACCATAACAAGTATAAAATTATATACATTCATATACTACAAGTTTGTTTGAGAAATAACAATAAAACATGTAACATCTACTAAAAATAATAATATATATACTAAAAAAACAATAAAAATTAACATTTAAATGTTAAAATTTTAAAAAGATAGAATTACTTACAAAAAATGATAAAATCCGTCGGTAAATCAGAACACGGATGCTGTGACCACAAAACAAATACAACTTGTTGTTGCTGAGATGAGAAAAGATTTTTGTTTTGGGGCAGAGGGGGCTGGTTATTTTGCAGATGGGAGGGTTAGGATTAGGAAGAAGAAGGAGAAATGAGGAGGAGAGTGTCGGCAGAGTGGCCATATATTCACTTTTGCCGACGGAATTACCGACGGTTTGTATTCCGTCGGCAAAAACCGTCGGTAATTCTGACGGGCAATCGACACGTCACCGCACGGACCTGCTATTTCAAATCCTCGGTTCGATTCCGTCGGTATTTTTTAACGGTTGCACCAGTCATGTCACCGGTACGGATCTGGCATTTTCAAATCCGTCGATATTTTTTGACGGTGAACAGGTCCCATCACGCGTACGGGCCCCAGTTTTTAATTCCGTCGGTGATTCCGTCGGAAAAATCACCCGCCAAAACCCCCGCGCCACTGCCCGCCCTTTTTTCATTAATTTTGAATTTTTCGGTCGGTAATTACCGACGGACCTATTTCCGTCGGTAATTTACCGAACCTAATTTACCGACGAATATTTTCCGTCGGTGATTTCGGACGAAAATTACCGACAAAAAAAATTCCGTCGGTATGTCCGTTGGTATTTAGCGAATTTCTGGTAGTGTAATAAATATGCTAAAAAAGGTCCACAATTGAATGAGAAAAAAGAAGCATTGTGATTCAGTTTTGTGGAACTGACACCAGAGGATGGGCGATGGTTCCTCAACAAACGTTGGCAAAGGCATGGTTTTAGTGAATTTGTTTGGTGGTACTTTAATGTTCTAGGATGTGTCTGAGAATTTTACCATGGTTATTTTTAAAAAATTATTTTTTACTTAAAAAATATATTAAAATAAATAGTTTTTATTTTAAAAATTATTTCTAATATTATTACTTGAAAACAATCCAAAACTAAAAAAATTTAATTTAAATCCCAAAAAAGCTTTCTTTTAGCCATTATTGAATCCATCCAGCTAGTCGGCTTAGGGAAATGGGTATGATAAAATAGATAGGAATGCCATGTTTTCCGGTTCTCCATTTATGAATAGAAAAGTTCTTAAGCCCAAAAATAAAGTTTTTTTTTTTGGAAAGGAGTAATTAGTTTTCAATAAGTTTTGTTTCGCCCTCGGAGCTACTCTTTCTGATCCGAGAGCTGTTAGCTAAAGCGCTCTAGTAGCTAGGGCGGTTTAGGAATGCTATGAGCTATAATTTTCATACCTGGTTTGAGGATTGATTGGGATTGGATTTTTTAGGTTTTTCTAGTTAAATCTGAATTAAATCAGGTTAATTTAATTTTTTTTAAAAAATATATTTAAATTTTAATATTTTATATAAAAAATTAAGAAAAAAAATCAATGTGAAAATATACTATACATATGATAAATAATAAAGTTTAAAAGAATATTTTAAATTTTTTTTTCATCTCACAATGAAAATATACAATATTATTTTTTAAGTTTAAAGTATTTAAACAAATTTTTTTTTTATCCCATGTTGAAAAAACATAACTTTTGTTTTTTTTTATGAACATAAAATATATATATTAAAGAGTTTCAAAATCTTACATTAAAAAGATATTATGTTATCCTTTTAACTCGAAGTATTTAAACCAAATTTTTTTTTATCTCACATTGAAAAAATATAACTTTTTTTCTTGTGAACATAGAGTATATATAAGAAAATGGTTTCAAATCCCACATTGAAGAAACAACTTTTTTCTTGGAAACATAGAGTATATATACTAAGGGGTTTCAAATCTCATATTAAAAAATAAAACACTTTTCTAATACTTACATAGTAAACTTTAAAAAAGTGTTAATAACCAACTAAAAAAAATATTGAAAAAAGGGATATAGGAGAAAAACCACATTTGAAAAAAAAACACCGGGTCTCGCTCGGGTCATGGATCGACCGAGTTTGGCTGGGTCATTGTACCAATCAATGTTTTGACTAACCCAGACCAGTCCAGCTATCAAATTTCAAGTTGATCTATCGGACCGATCCGGATTTAATACCAATGCTACGAGCTTTAAGTTGTTGTTTCTCTCATTTCCTTGGGAAAATTTCTTCTTTTTCCTTCCTTTTCTTTTTCCTTCCTTTCTAATCTAATTCATCAAGGTTTTTTTTGTTAGAGTCATTGAAGGTAGTTGAAAGTAGTTCTGATCGGAACTTGTCCTTATCCGAGAGCCCCCTTTTCTTTCCTCGATTTAATTCCTCTAATCTAGATATAGGCCCCGGGCCTGTAACTACGGGCGCCCTATTCCCCTTAATTCCTAGGAGGGGGGCGGCAAGGGAGATGTGGTACTAGGGCATACAAAAATATTGATCCAAGTTGATGGAGTCAAATCTATCACAACGTACATTAAGGAGCAAGAACGGGCTTTAAAGATGTTGGCTTATATGAATAAATATTCTTAATGTATATTCATAACTTAAGAAATTAAATTCTTTAAAAAAAAACTTAAGAAATCACAAGATAATTTGAAAGATGGAAAACCGATCAAAAGCCTATGCAGGTATGGGGTAAAGTAAAAAAAAAAATTTAAAAATAAAGAAAGCTTACTGACCACTAATATCAAGTTGAAAAGAAAAAAAAAGTTGCGTCTTATTAGCCTTTTTAAGCTTTTTAAACTTAGGGCCATGTCAAAAATATAAAAAATAAAATCATGTCAATGAATATATTGCTCTTCCATAAAAAAAGAAAAGAAAAGAAAACATTAGTGTTGTCTACCAAGGGGAAATTAAAAAATAGGAACAAAAGAGAGCAATGAATTTTTACCATTTAAATATATAAAAAAGAAGCAAACACCCGCATGCTAATGTGTGTGAGCAATGCACTAGTTTGATATATCGAGGCATATCAAGTTAAAAAGAACATTGAACTTTCTAGTTTCAAATTTTAGAATTAAATATCCAGGATTAGTTTATTAAATTTTTTTTGAATATACCAAATCAAGAATGCATATTTAAAATTATTTGAAGAGAAAATTTAATATTGCTTCATAAATAAGTTGATATAGAATGCCTCTACCATTCATAATAAAAAATGCTTTGATGTTTGCTTTCTTTTCCTATACCTCAAAGAAGATGACCCAAGAGGACTCGCTTGCCGACATCTGATGATAGATTTAATTATGCATAAAAATATTGAATTTGGGTTTGGCACAAAAGTACATGGTGCTGCCTTTTGAAAGCATGATTTTTTGCCGGTTTTCTAATTGGTAGTAACTCATCCTCGTACCATGTTAGAAGCAATTTGAGTATGCATGTAATCTATGTGTATCTATGTGTATTGTCATCTATGTATATGTCATCTAATCAAAGAGAGCATATGCAAACAATTTGAGTATGCATGTCATCCATGTATATGTCATCTATCAAGAGTGCATATGCAAACAATTTTTAGTATGTAAGTTGAGCATCCTTAATAGTCACTTGAGATTCAGATTTGTAATAAACACAGTTTACAGTTCTATATCATATTGCACAACCCTTTTTCTAAAATTGCATTATGGTTTTCAATTTGCATACAATCGCGTGTGGGAGGTAATCATTTTGGAAACCGATGCGAAAAGATAAGCTTTTAAAGTTCATATATAAAAAGAGTTGATCTCTTCTCCTCTCTTAAAATATTCGTACCACCAAAGTATAAACATCCCAAGGTAAGCAAAATAGCAAAAAGAACAAAAAACCTTTAGGCATTCTTAATAATTGCGTATTAGAGCTTATGATTCTTTGACTGATAGAAGTTCTACATCAGTAAACAACTAACAATGGAGGATTATAACAAGATCAAGTGCTTGGAGAAACATGGAAGGAAGGTCGATGAACAAATACAACTCTTTTCATGAAAAAAAATTGAAGAAAAACAAACTAAGAGGAATGAACACTTTAGCTTGCAGTTGGATATTATAATGGCCTATACTTAAGAAAATAACGGGAGCCAAACAACAGAGAGGGAATGAGGCAACAACTCAGTTCTTGATGGGGCTAATATGAGTATGATTGGACAAATTGGTGAGGAGTTCTATTCTACTTACCTTGTTGCAGAGATGGTTGTGGTGACAATTAAATATAATGATTAATGGTGATAAAGATGACAGACCGAAGAAGGAAGATAAGGGTGATGTTAAGAAAGTTGACGAGGAAAAGAAGACTAAACCCAAGAAGAAGAAAAAGATTCAGAAGGTTTCTCATGAGTGGCAATTCCTAAAAAAAAAAAACCCTATCTGGTTTTCATGCTAAAGAAGATCTCCCAGGAGTATGCTCCTTTCTACAAGAGCTTGATCAATGTTTGAGAGGATCATTTGGCTGCTAAATACTTCTGGATCAACTAGATTTCAAGGCTATTTTATTTGTGGAAATGGCAATATACAGGCAATAATTAACAAATTGACCGCTCTTGAATAAGAAATGGAATGCAGAGATGGAATGATTAGTTAGGCTACGGATTCCAGAGAACATGCACCTTTTTGAAATTTTACGGTGTTAATAAGATTGTGTTTGGTATATTGCGGTAGCTGTTGTGGTTGTGGTTTAAAAAAAAAGTTGTTTTATAAAAAAGTACTTTTAGTTGAGGTTTGGTTTGAAAAAATAGGTGTTTGGTTAAAACTGTGGTTGAAATTGAGGTTGAATAAAAAGTAGTTTAATATGTTTGGTTAAGAGTGCTTTTGAAATTGAGGTTATAAAATAATTTTAAAAATATATATTAATACTGATGGTTTTTAATTTAAATGTTATGGATTTAACTATTTGCTATTACTTCATAAAATAAATAATACTTTATATAAAATTAGATAAAATATTATCAGGAATAAAATTGATTTGATATTACAGTGCAAGTGAATTTAATTCACTCTACACTACTTTTTTTTCGAGAAAAAAAAATATTGTTTACATGACAATATGAGTAAATTTAATTTACTATAAACTAATTTTTTTTTAAATATATATATACAAAAAATAAACACACTTAAAAAAAAATTATATCTATACAAAAAATAAGCACACTTAAAAAAAAAAAAAGAAGAAGAAGAAGAAGAGAAGAAAGAAGAAGAAGAAGTCACGTGAACAGTGCAATTCATTTGCACTGTTGGCGTGCACAGTGCAAGTGAATTGCACTGTGCACGTAAATTAAATTTCGAGAAGCAGCCAGGAGCTGCTTCTCAAAATTTGCGTGCAGAACGCGAAATTACACGGGGCCCCACCAACAGTTTTTTGCGTTTTTAATTTAACCAAACGGATTGTTTGCTGTGGTTGCTTCAAACGCAGAAGCAACCACGCAAACAAACGGGCTCTAAAACATTGAAAATTTAACGCGGTGATAAAATGGGTCAATTAAAAAATAAAATAAAATAATATTAAATAATTAAAAAAAAAACATTTTATGGAATTAAAAACTTCTATATATGGTGTTTTTAAAAGTGGGATAAGACGGAGAGTATCCTATTAAATGAAAAAAAAAATACATAAACTAGATATAATGATATTATTGTAAATACACTACAAGATTTCACAGTTTTACCGACGGAAATATTCCGTCGGTGTGTGATAGAACGTTCGTCGGTAAAGTATTTACCGACTATATTAGCGACGGAATACGCCCGTTGGAATACCTTTTGTCAGTGATTCCACATTCCGTCGCTATATCGGTCGGTAATACAAAAAAAACATTTACCGACGGACCGTGCGCGCCAAAAAAAAAAAAGTTTCCCGCTTGGAATATACCGACGGAATATTTTCCGTCGATGTTATGTAAATACCGATGGACTATATCCGTCGGCAAAAGTGTCGGTGATATTTCATACCGACCGAATAAATCCGTCTGTAAATTCGCTGGTATTTTTATACCGACGGATTATTT
This sequence comes from Populus alba, assembly GCF_005239225.2. NCBI lineage: Eukaryota > Viridiplantae > Streptophyta > Magnoliopsida > Malpighiales > Salicaceae > Populus > Populus alba. Next base: position 12,632,365 of record NC_133300.1, on the reverse strand, counting down.
CCGTTGGTGATGGGATGGAATACCGCAGACACTGTCCAATGCCGACGGATTATTTCCGTCGGTGAATATGTCGGTGATGGGATGGAATACCGCAGGCACTGTCCAATGCCGACGGATTTTTTCCGTCGGTAAATCCCTGTGTAATTTTTTTTTTTAATTATTTAGAAAAAAATAATATAAATTAATAGTAATACAAACCAATTATGCAAATAAAATTTATATTAAGCAACAAAAACTCAAAGTTAAATAAAATTCATTACAAATGAATGTGTTAAAAAAAAAACAATTAATATAAAGGTGGAGGAGGAGGAGGAGGAGGGTGGGGGTTAGGCGGCCAAAAAGGATTAGGCGCACATGTTCCACCTTGTGTCATGTTCATGACCATTTGACGAAGCTCTTCATAGGCCGCTCTTTGTTGTTCAGACTCTGCTCTGCGTTGTTCGTCCGCCAATCTGTGTTGTTCGTTCGCCAATCTTTGCTCTTCTTTGAGTTGTGTGTACGCCTTTGATAGGTGGTCGCACCTTTGCTGCAACGCCATAAACTCCTTAGATTGGGAGCTCGATACAGATTGGGAGCTCCTACCGGTTGAAGCAGTACCGGTCGACCGCAACTTGGCAACGGTAGTGTTGGAGAGCCCGTAAACCCGATTTTTATCGGGTCCACCTGACGATCCAGCCTCCATCCACAAATCCGGATCGAATTCCGGATGGGTCGAAGGATCATCCCCGTATCTCTCCCTCAACCGATTATTATAGGTCTCCTGAAAAAAAATAATAATCATATTCAATTCAATAAACATGATAATAACTTATAAAATAAAATGGTTGAACAAACACACCACAAACTGTTGAGCACGGTTGTCAACGAACTGTTGCGTCCCCTTTTGGCGGTCATGACTCCGCACGTGCGTCTCCACAAACAGCTCCATAGGGCTCGACTCACGTCCAAGAGACGTAGCCTATATATAATGAAACAAATGTATTAACAACAAATTAATTGAACGATATATTTCATTTAAATTAATCTTACCATCCGTTTCGCATGTGCAGCAAACGGAACGGAGCCGCCGGTGTGCGTTGTAACCGAGCTATGAATTTGCCGATTCCGATTGCCGGCACCGGACTGTGAGCGTCGAGTGAACCGCTCAGACGTCACGTGCTGAAGATAGTGCGGCCATATATCTTCCGGGATGTATATTGGTTTGAAATCCCTCCAAACCGCAATATTGTTCCAGCCTTGTAACCCCTTATCCCTCGCTGTTTTTTTTGCTTTTTTCTGGGTGTCATACCAAAAATCACGCAACCTAATTCACGCACGAAAAAATTACATTTCAAAACATAAATAATTATGTAAAAAAAAGTCGTATTGTTTTCGATGTTACCTAATTGCCGCGTGATTTTCCCACACCCTCCTCACAACACTGTCATGTTCATCGTCCCAGCAGAATCGATGCTGTATATAAAAAAAAATAATCTTTTAAAATGTTAATAAATTATTTACAATTATAAATTGAATTTATTAGAAATAAGATGAAAATTATATATTAACACGAACCTCAAATCTACGAAACCATGCATTGATTTGAGGCATCCATTCAGGATGTCTGGATATTTGACTCCATTGAAACAATGGAATCTCCATCGACGCTTTAAACACCGATGATATTAATCGGGCGGCCTCAATGTTTGTGAACCTGAAAAGAAATGAAATTAATTTGTGATTACTTCATAAATTATGTTTTAAATTTGTTTTTTTTTATATAAAAAAAACTAAAACATTAACAAACTTACATTGAAAGATAGTCCTTCCACTGTGCCTCGAACTGGAGGGTAAATTGATTCCGCTTTGAAGGCATGCCGCGTCTGCGATGTGAAACATCGCTGGAAGAGGCAGCATCAGTTGACGGCGCAGGTGGTGTAGGTGCCTCTTCTTGAGAGGCACCTAAGGAAACATCATCATCGCTGCTAGACGAACTTGATTCGACTAGACGACCAGCTCTGGTTTTCATTTTGCGCATCTAAACAATTTTATATTAATAATTGTATAATAAAATTCAAAAGTTAAAAAAAATCGGCAGCACCTCCCCTATACTGGATACTACCCAAATCCACAAACCTGCAAATATTAAACAATAGCCACAACCAATCGAACCAATCTATACTAATTATTCCAACATATTCAACTATTAATCCTTACAATTCAATAAATTCAAACAATAAAAAATATGAAAAAAAATATATTCAATAAATTCAACAAATTAATCATTACAATTCAACATTAACAATTATAATTCAAAAAATATTCAAATATTCAACTTTAACTAATTCTAAGTTAAATTAACTAATAACAATTCTAACAACACATCAACAAAAAAATATTCAATAAATTCAACAATTAAATTCACAAATATTCAACAAATTCAAAAATTATTCAAAAAATATTCAAATATTCAACTTTAACTAATTCTAAGTTAAATTAACTAATAAACAATTCTAACAACACAACAACAAAAAATATTCAATAAATTCAACAATTAAATTCACAAATATTCAACAAATTCAAAAATTATTCAAAAAATATTCAAATATTCAACTTTAACTAATTCTAAGTTAAATTAACTAATAACAATTCTAACAACACAACAACAAAAAATATTCAATAAATTCAACAATTAAATTCAATTATTCAACAATTAAATTCACAAATATTCAACAAATTCAAAAAATATTCAAATATTCAACTTTAACTAATTCTAAGTTAAATTAAACTAATAACAATTCTAACAACACAACAACAAAAAATATTCAATAAATTCAACAATTAAATTCAATTATTCAACAATTAAATTCATAAATATTCAACAAATTCAAAAAATATTCAAAAAATTCAAAAAAAAAAGGAACGAAATATACATACCTTAATAATGTGTCAAATTCAAAACTTTATCTACATTGCAACAAAAAACACCAACACAACAAAAATAAAAACAACTAAAAATAAAATAAAATAAAATAAATTAGAAAAAAAACACATACCTTTTAATATAATGAAGATTTACAACACTAAATCTTGCTAGAGATTAAAGGTGAAAGTGTTTAAGGATTGAGGTGAAAAAAATGAAAAATCTAAGGTGAAAAACGGAGGAGAAGCGAAGCGGCGGAGAGAAGAAGAAAAAATGAGGCGAAGCGGCGGGGCTGGAACTTATAGGTCAATTTTACCGACGGAATCACCGACGGACTTCACCTCCGTCGGTAGCAGGGCAAAATTCCGTCGGTAACAGGTAAAAATTCTGTCGGTATTTTTCGAATTTCGCTCCGAATTTTTAAAAGCCCTCCAAATTTTTCGTAGTCCGTCGATGATTCCGTCGGTAATCTGACAAGTTCAGAGGCGCAATTAACGCACTTTGGAAAACGCGCGGTCCGTCGGTAATTCTGTCGGTAATTTGTGTAACCGAAAAATTACCGACGGACCTACTCCGTCGGTAATTAGGTGTTGGTGGCATTTCGCTTAAATATTTTCGAACTCTCTGTGAGGTACCGACGGATGATTATCCGTCGGTATGGACGTCGGTGATTGTGGCATTTTGTTGTAAATATTTTCGAACTCTCTGTGAGGTACCGACGGATAATCATCCGTCGGTATGGACGTCGGTGATTGTGGCATTTTGTTGTAAATATTTTCGAACTCTCTGTGAGATACCGACGGATAAATATCCGTCGGTATGGATGTCGGTGATTGTGGCATTTTGTTGTAAATATTTTCGAACTCTCTGTGAGATACCGACGGACTAGAATCCGTCGGTGTATGTGTCGGTGAAGCCGTCGGTAATGTCGCGGTGGTGGTGGCATTTCGCGTAATTAATTTCGAACTCTCTGTGAGATACCGACGGATCACTATCCGTCGGTAAGATTGCATGATGCAGGAAAGGTTGTCTTTGTATTGCCTGTTTACCTTCCTGCAGAAACTTAACTGATAAACTGTCCATCACATAAACACAATAACCACATTGCTTAAACAGTAAATATTTTGTTTTACAAAATACATCATCAATAATCTAAATTACATGAGACAAATGTTTTTACATAGGGCTTCATTTTCATAATTAGTCGGAATTTTCTTCTTCTTCCTCGTCAATTGAATTGTCATCATCTTCATCGCAATCTTCAATATGGATATCATCTTCTTCATCGACATTTGCTTGTCCGCTAGAGCTGAGAACAACATTCAACTCCTCTCCGTCAATATCAACAAGACTATCATCGAGAACTCGAAAATTTGAATTTTCTTCCAATTCAATCGAAGGAGCAACTCGATATGGTTCAACCAACTCACGAACTTGAAAGACTTCATCTCGCACACTTGTGTCTTCGTTCTCATCCTGAACAACCTCGACACGACCCCGTGGTTTCATTTTTAAAACGGACAACCAATCAACTCTTGAACGATCCTTTCTAAATGAAGGGGTGTATGTGTAATAAACTTGTTGACATTGCTTTGCGAAAACAAAGACATCGTTTATGTTGCGGAGTCTACCTTTTGAGTTGATTTCGACCAGACCATGGTGCGGATCAACTCTGATTCCTCTGTCCGTCGTGTCATACCAATAGCATTTGAATAAAAACACTTTATTCTGCTTGCTATGATATTGCAGTTCGACGACCTCTTCTAATCTACCATAGTAGTCAACTTCTAACTGGCTACTTGTGGATCCCTTAACACAAACATCGCAGTTGTATGTCTTTCTTCCTTGCCCGTATTCTTCAGTATGGAAAACATATCCATTGATAAAATACCCGTTGTAGCACGTAACTTTTCTTTCAGAGCCGAGGCTTAGTGAAGACAATGACTTGGGCGCACTCCTTCCCATTTGATAAACCTTGTAAATATATGTAATTAAATGTACATCAATACACGGTAAATGAACGAGAATCTCGTAATGACATGCATACGTTTGAATGAGTTTGTGATAGTGCTTACATGTGTTCTGAACCATGTGACAAATTGTTCATCTTGTAATTGAAAGATCTGGGATTCGGTCAGCTGCGAGTTATTGGAGAGAAAATATTGTCGATGTTGCCTGCAAGTGATAATGAGTGTATGATATTACAATATATAATTAACAGTATATTACTGACAAAGTTTAATTACTATTACACATATATAGACTTACTGAATAAATGGTCTCAGCTCATCACAGTTAAATAGAACATAGTTGTGTGCTTGTTTGAATTCTATTTCCGACAAATATCTTCCTCTTACGGCATTTTTAGGTGTGGGCCGTCCAGTATTGGAGAATATTGACAAGTTCCCACTGGAAGGCACTTCACCGCCATCGTCATGCCGTGGAACGCGATTGATTCTTGTTCTCAGATGAGGTTCGAAATAGTACGAGATAAATGTTGATATCTCTTCAACAATATAGGTCTCAGATATCGAAGCCTCAACATGCGCCTTGTTCTTAACCTTTTTTTTTAGATTAAACAAGTACCTGCATTGAAGTACAATTCAAGTATTTTCAAATCAGAAAAACATAGAAAATACTTTAAGATATGAATCCCATTGCAACTGTAATATCTCATCATTCGAATGGGTACATCCATCTATATTGGACCGGTCCTCCAGCTTTTGCCTCGAACGGTAGATGTATAGGGAGATGCTCCATTGAGTCAAAAAATGAAGGAGGGAATATCATCTCAAGTTTGCATAGTGTCTCGATGATATTCGTTTGAAGCATCTCAATGTGCTCAACATTCATCTTGCTGGAGCATATATCTCTGAAGCAATGACTGATCTCCGTTAGTGCATCCCATATTCCCTTTGGCAACAAATCACGAAAAGCTAATGGGATGAGTGTTTGCATAAACACGTGGCAGTCATGGCTCTTCATTCCATACAATCTGCAGTCCTCTATGTTAACAAGCCTTGATATGTTCGATGCATGTCCATCCGGGAAACGCAGACTCTTAAGCCATTTATAGACTAGCAGTTGTGCGTTTTTCTCTAACACGAAGCTTGCCCTTGGTTTTGCAACCCGTGACTCGTCATAAACCAACTCCATATTTTTACGGTTACAGTATAAAGCTATATCCAATCTAGCCTTCATGTTGTCCTTTGTCTTCCCCTTCACATCCATGACGGTGTTGAAAATATTCTCAAACACGTTCTTTTCAATGTGCATGACGTCAAGGTTATGGCGGAGAAGATTAGTCTTCCAATATGGAAGCTCCCAAAAGATACTTCGCTTTACCCAATTATGGGTCAAACCAAAACCAGGAAACTTTTGCTTACCTGATTGAAGGCCAAACACAATGTCACCGTACTATGATACAACATGATGCAATTCTTCACCAGAAAGACGCGGGGATGCAACATCTTTTTCAACTCTACCAACAAAGAAATCTTTTCTGTTTTTTCTGAACCTGTGATTAAGTGGCAAGAAGCGACGGTGACAGTAAAAAAAAGAAGCTTTACCTCCGTTTGCTAGCGTGAATGCCTTGTTGTTTTCCATGCAGTATGGACATGCGAGTTTCCCATGCGTGCTCCAACCAGAAAGCATTCCATAAGCTGGAAAATCATTGATAGTCCACATCAAAGCCGCCCTCATAAGGAAATTTTGTTTCCTCGATATATCATAAGTCAGAGATCCGGAGGACCACAACTGCGCCAGCTTATCTATCAACGGTCGAAGACAAACATCTATATTCCGCCCCGGGCTGCTTGGACCAGGTATGACAGTAGATAGAAACATGAACTCCGGCCTCATACACATTCCTGGTGGCAAGTTATAAACTGTGAAAATGACCGGCCAACAAGAATAGGGAGCAGTAAATGACCCAAATGGGTTGAACCCGTCTGTACACAACCCAAGTCGAACATTCCTTGATTCAGCAGAAAAGTTCGGATGAACACTGTTAAAGCATTTCCACGCTTCGCCGTCAGAAGGATGCACCATCACACCATCAACGACATCGTGTGTTTGGTGCCATGTCATGTGCTCAGCAGTCCTTGGTGACATAAATAACCTCTGCAGTCTTGGTGTGGTCGGGAAATATCTAAGTTTTTTATATGCCACTAGAGTCTTCCCCCTGCCAGTTCTGGGTTTGTAATGGGAATGCCCGCATGTCATGCACTCGGTCATCACAGCATTTTCAAGGTAGTATAACATGCAGAAGTTAGGGCACATGTCAATTTTATGGTATCCTAAACCGAGGGGTTTCATCATGGACTTCGCAGCATAGAAGTTCTCTTTGAGCCTGTTCCCTTCTGGTAAAATGCTTCTTGCCCAATCAATAATTTTGTCATACCCGGCCTCACTCAACCCGTGATCTGACTTGATGGTGAACACCTATGCCACAGCCGATAATTTACTGTGGTTTGTGCAGCCATCCCATAATGGTTCGTCAGAATCTTTCAACAAATCAAAAAACCTAGCTGCCTCTGCATTAGGTTCTTCTTCTACGATTGGACATTAATTGACATTATCTTGATTCATTCCCATTGCATCCATAACCATGTTTCTGTAAGGATTAGTGTTGTCATTTGCCGCTTCATGCACGTTGCTAGCACTAGAAGTTGACCCAACCACCGTTTCTCCCATTCTCCTATTACTAACAAATACCTCTCCATGTGCATACCAACACTCGTAATCCTCCACAAACCCTTTGTGTAGAAGATGCATCATTACAACATCTGGATGCAGATACTTTTTATTTTGACACTTTCTGCATGGACACCTAATACCGCCTCCAATAAAATTTCTGGGAATAGATGTTGCAAAATTAATAAAACCCTGAACCCCGTTACAATAATCCATCCTCCGCAATCCTTGGGGTGAATCTAGATACATCCATGAACGATCATCCATGACTTCTATCGAACCTCTATAAAAAGGACCCATTAATTAAGCAAGCTCTTAATTATTTCAAAACACAACATGTAATTCGGTAATTCTACAAATTAAGTTTTAACAATTTTCAAACAAATACAGTCTTACAAAATCTAAAACAAACCATAACAAGTATAAAATTATACATTCATATACTACAAGTTTGTTTGAGAAATAACAATAAAACATGTACATCTACTAAAAAAAAAATAATACATATACTAAAAAAACAATAAAATTAACATTTAAATGTTAAAATTTTAAAAGATAGAATTACTTACAAAAAATGATAAAATCCATCGGTAAATCAGAACACGGATGCTGTGACCACAAAACAAATACAACTTGTTGTGCTGAGATGAGAAAGATTTTTGTTTTGGGGCGAGGGGGGGCTGGTTATTTTGCAGATGGGGAGGGTTAGGATTAGGAAGAAGAAGGAGAAATGGGGGAGGAGAGTGTCGGCAGAGTGGCCATATATTCACTTTTGCCGACGGAATTACCGACGGTTTGTATTCCGTCGGTGAATCCGTCGGCAAAACCGTCGGTAATTCTGACGGGCAATCGACACGTCACCGCACGGACCTGCTATTCAAATCCCTTGGTGATTCCGTTGGTATTTTTAACGGTGCACCGGTCACGTCACCGGTACGGATCTGGCATTTCAAATCCGTCGGTGGATTCCGTTGGTATTTTTTGACGGTGAACAGGTCCCATCACGCGTACGGGCCCCAGTTTTTAATTCCATCGGTGATTCCATCGGAAAAATCACCCGCCAAAACCCCCGCCCTTTTTTCATTAATTCTGAATTTTCGGTTGGTAATTCGGTCAGTAATTACCGACGACCTATTTCCATCGGTAATTACCGACCTAATTACCGACGAATATTTTCCGTCGGTGATTTTGGCCGAAAAATACCGACAGAAAAAATTCCGTCGGTATGTCCGTTGGTATTTAGCGAATTTCTGGTAGTGATATGGATAAAATGGAATATATAAATAGAAGTCTTTGCTTCCTTGAGAAGCCATTTGGTCGATTATAACAAAAAGAAAATTGGTTCTTGCAAATTTTCTTGATGAAAACACATACAAAGGCTAGAGCAAGATATTTCATGCTCAGGGTGAGTTGTGATGCTAGAAAGTAGAGAGATTTTTAGCGCTAGATAAATAATGTCAAGAGTAAAGAGAAATTGAGTTTTTCTTTGCTAAATCTACCTCGATTTAGTGTTGTTAGGGTAAGGAACTCTCTTACCATAATTGATCAAAGTTTTATTATGCTTTTAAGCATGAGTGTTAGTGATTGCATTATGTAAAGTTATGATAGTAATGATTGGTTGGTTAGAAAGATTAGTTTGGTTTAATTATGAGTTCTTAATCGTGAATAATTAATGGGTAATATTGTGAATTAATACAAAAAAATTAAAAGGAAACCATGTCCTCCCTTGAAGTTAGAATCGATTAAAACTAATGTCATAACATTCACGACATCAAATGACAGAGCTGTCTCCTACAATTAAAATGGTTTTGGGTTTAATCGTAAGTTATGATTTGAGAGAGTCACCATCTAATATCATGGTTACTAGAAAATTTATGGTCTGCGAGAGTGACATGACCAAAAGATTGATGTCTTCTCCCAAGTGCAGGAATGTAAAAGTAATAAATAACCCGGCAAGAAGAAGGGCTGTGTTGGTTATCTTTCCTTAAAAGTTGGTGTGGGGGCTTACTTTGGCTTCCTTCTTCATCTTCCTTTCTGCACGAAATTCATTGATATTTATAGGGGATGAAAGAAGGATGCAAGGTGTTTATTAGGCATGGTTTATGGCTATAGATTTGCTTGGTAATCATTCTAACCGTTGGCCACAAACCAATAACATGGTACTGCAAAACATCATTGATAACCATGCCTGATTAATACTTAAAAGTGTATTTTTATCAAGGTTTTATATCATCATTTTGCACTTAAAGTATCAAAAACTCCTTAACGAAAGCATGCTTTATAATAACAAGTTTGATACTATAAGATACCTTTAATTTATGGTAAATATTCATCTTAAATACAGGCCTATCACATAAATCAAAGGATTAATTGATGAGTTTAACTACTGAAATTTAAAAGACAAAGAGAGGGTCAAACTTAGAAAAGAGATACCGGTTCAGTCCAAATTAAAACACTGTTCGGTCATTGGTTCATATCTGGAGCTATAGATCTTGGATTTAGGTTTACTCTATATGGATGAAAAGCTAAGACATAGACCTAAAACTTTCATGTGGAGTCTAAGATTTAAAAAGGCCGATTTCAAGTTCAAATTGTAAAAATAACGGATAAGTCCGAATATGTCCTACAACCCAGACATTTTCAGTGTTCAGCCTATATCTGGATTTCTAGAAGTCCAAATGACCTCAATTTTTTTTCTTAGAAAGCTGAGACAATTTACTAGAACTTTAATGGTTAAGTCTGTTCAAATTGTGATGTTATCAATGATGTTTTGTTCAGAAAAGAAGATAAAGATTGCCGCCAAGTCAAGATGTGGCCACCCACTCAACAATTAGTCACCAAATCAATAGTTCCAAATTTTGGCCTATAAAAGAAGGCATTTGCCATGCATTTAGGCATTGTTCAGATCAAGATCATGCTCTTTATTTTTTTCTTTATATTTTTGTAATGTTTAAGTTTTATTTCATGTTATATTTTCCTTAATCTCTTGTTTATGTTTTTCATTTCCTTTACAATACTTATGTTCTTATGTTGTTTATTTTAGTTTATCTTCTTCATTATGTTTAACTAAGTTTATTATGTCAACGTGAAAATATTTCATTAATGGTGTTAGAATATGTATAATATAAACTCAACATGGATTTCAATGTTTATATCCAAGAAAGTTTGTTATTAACATGTCTTATCTTTTTATCTTACTAATTCTTAATGCCTTACTTGTTAAATGGTTAATCTAGATTTTTATTGTATAAGATTGGTACAAAAAATTATTGGCACAGCCAACCGTACGGTACAACCTACACCTGTGATATGAAAGGAATTTGATTTGTTGTTAACATAAGTTAGTATCATGAATTCCTGATAATATTTAAAAGTTTGGTGTTACAAAATAAGATAATTAATATGATCATGTTAACAATTTATAATGAACTATTAAGGATAAATCATCCGATTGGAACCTCTTTTGTGTGTGGTTTCCAGTTGATTAATAAAAGGAGTTTATATTGTACTTATTTTTAATATCATAAGTAGATCCTCTAACCTTGATAATTGTTTTATCATTATTTAATCCTTACATTAATATCATATAAATTCTTATAAACTCTTTGTTTTATTAAATATATATATTATTTGTAATTTATATAGTTCACCTCCCTTGATTCGATCCCGGTTTTGCCGGGTTATTTATTAATTTGACACTCCTGTACTTGAAATAAGACATCAATTTTTTGATCGTGTTAGTTGACCACAAACCAATAACCTGGTACTGCAAAACCAGATTGCAAAGCTGGTCAGGTTAGAGGTTTTGGTTGTTTATTGTAGTAATTGCAAAGCTGCAAATCAATAAAGAAAGGAATGAGGGTGGAGTATAATGTCAAAGAATAAAAATGATGTGTCTTTTATTTTTTTAAAGGAAAAATGGAGCATTAAATGGCCTCCAAAAGTGACTTCATAGGCAACGTTTATGGCATAAAGGTAAAGGATGATAAAATAGTGCCCTACATGTTTTTTTTTTTGTTGACCAAAATAGTTTTGATAAAAAACAACGTAGTTTTGATCCAAAACATGTCGTTTTGGTCAAAAACAATATTAAAATACGCCAGGTGCTTTTTTTTTTTTGGTTTTTTTTTTTACCTAAATTAGGTCATTAACCTTTATATATATATTATATATATATAAATCCAACCCTAATATTTTAATTTAGTCAATTAAGTCTTCAATTTAATTTTCATTCTAAGAATCAATTCAATTTAACCCCTGTCAATTTTCAAAATGATTCTTTGAGTTTAATACATTTTTCATCTTGGTCCTCGGTCTTGGATATTTTCAATCCCATCTCTAATTGACCTTAAAACTTCTAATTTTGTCAAATTTCACCTATGTTTTTGGTTGGATTGGATCCTTGAACTCACATGCCTTTTGCAAAAAACTTCTTGGTTCTGACTTTTTCAATTTGGCTCTTTAATTGACCTCCAAACTTTGATTTTCTTGTGATTTTATCCCTGTTTTCTTCCAATTGAATTTTTGAAAAATTAATTCTGGTCTTTTTAAAATTTCAATCTTCTTAATTGAGCCCAAATTAAGCTTTCAAACTAAAGTTTTCAACAAATAAGTATGTAATAAACTGAATTTGGCCTATTAAAAGTATAATTAAGTTATTGCTCTTATTTAATTCTTTTAATTTGACCTCAAATAATTCTTAAATTTAATTAAACCCTTTTTTGGCTCATGATTAAATGAAATTGGCTTATTAAAAGTCTAATTAAGTTCTTAGACTTAATTTTTATGTAAGTTCATCCAATAATCATTTAATCCATGTTAGGTTTCCAATTTTTTTTAAAAATCTCAGTTTGGTTCCTCCATGAATTTAAAAACCTTTTCCGCCTACTTTTTTTCAAGTTGTTACTCCTTTTTTTATTTTTGATTTTAAAAGAAAAAGGTAATTATGGTAGAAACCCAAAATTTGGTTATGACAACTAAGAAAAAGGAGAATTGATTTTGTTGTTTAGTTGTTGTGATAATTTAAAATACATTACGTTCAATGAAGTGTAAAATCAGTGAGTAATATGAAATTAATAAAAAAATATTAAAGAGAGTTTGGATTGTTTACTTCAAATTTATGTGGATATCGTGTTTGATTGTGTTATATAACATGTTTTAAGATTAATGTACTAAGAAAATTGTATTGAAATTTAAAAAGGAAACTTTGGTTCTTAAAAGGATAATTTTAGTTAAAACAAGGGTAGGAGGGAAATGAGTTGGTGTTTCAAACTCCCTCGATGATTGTGTTGAATTGTGAATATTTGATATGTTTAAATGATTGGATTAAGAAAAAAAAGACAAGAAATTAGAATAGAAACTCAAGGAATTAACCTTTGAAGTTTCAGCCAACCTAAAGTGAAAAAGGGTGGAGTTGTGTTTTAAGTGTTTAAATGTTATAAGTTATGTGCTAATTGTAATGAAATGGGTTCAATAAAGGAAACCTTAGGGCAACCTATGGTCAACCAAAAACTCCTTGTAGAGGGGGGGGAGTTATTGTATGTGCTCTTTTATTGCTATTGAAATGAAGGTTTTAACAATTGAACCTATGAGAAAGAATATGAACCTAGGAAGTATGCATATGCATGGAATTTTAAGGGTTTTCTTTATTAAAGGTTTGAGAGTAGTGGTTGAATAAGAATTTGGAAAGAAATTCTTATTATGGATTGAATTGTTTATGATAAATGTATCCCTAATGGCACATAGAAAGTTGTTGAAACAGGACAATAGCAGGGAGCAACAACTTGTGCATATGCTCCAAGTAGGTGCGCAACACTTTTTTTTGCTTAAAAGTTATATACATTTTAGCACTACAAATTCTTTAAATGCTTTTTTATCTGTTAAAATGTTCCTATCAAGAAAGTATTGATTTAACTAGTTGCCTGAAATGAAGCTAGTGTTGTCAGTGTAACTGATTGTCAGGATATATGATTTGACTAGTTGTCCTAAGTGGAGCTAGTGGTGTTAGTGCGACTGACTGTGAAAATATTTAATTAACTAACTATCTAGAGTGAAGCTAGTGACGTCAGTGCAACTGATTTGCTAGGTTATTAATGGATCATTTGGGTGAAACCAAATAATTGATATATGGAAAGAGACTATGCATTTATGTTTAAAATGTTGATTTTGGATTGATGAAATAAAATAAATAAATTGATGTGTATATTTTTTTTATGCTATTTGTTGAATTGTATACTTATGCTGCATAAAAATTGGCTATAAGTTCATCATAGACTTGAGTAAAGCAATATGCTAGTTATAGGTTTTCTATTTATGTAATGATGATGTAAATATGGATTTACTGAATTCCTTTTGTAAGATAATTTCATGGCTATTCTTGTTATGTAAATGAAACTAATATTAAATATGTACGTAAATTATTGATACTCTTTTAGTAGGTTTGTAATTTGACATTAAACCTATCATTGTTCATTAATTAAGTATGCATGTAATTAATTCAAAATGTTTCTTATATTTTTGTTTATGTTATTTCTTGAAAAACAAAGTTAAGAAATACATTTGTTAGATATAATGGTTATCTATTTAGATGAAGTCTATTTTAGTCTTGTGTTGCGTATATAAATAGTTAGGATGATTGACCAAATTATGATTATAATTGTATTTGTAAAATACATTATATGATCTAGACCACACCAAATAATCCATTATTAGTTTTAATTGTCCTAATTACAATGTATTTGTAAATACACAAGACTAGTTTGTAATTTTTTTTTTATAGTTAGGATCTCCTAAAGGCTAATTTGATTATGTTTGAAAATAAAATAAAAATAAAAATAAAAATAAAAATAAAAATTAAGGCTTGGTGATACCAAATGTTAGGCAGCACATTTAAGAAGAGTGAAATGTAGTAAATGGGTTGGTGATTGCGGGGCTAGATGTTTAATTGTGGTATATTTCTGTATTTTCTTTTTGAAATTTTATTGACTCATTTTAGGGTTCCTATCCTAAACAGATGCTGCGTCTTTGAATTTTAATCTTCATATCAAGAGCTCTCTGGCTATAACACACGCGTTGAAATAAAGGCGTTCACACATCGATCACAGCACATCAACAACGACAATGCCTGGTGATGAGTTGTTCTATTTTTTAAAAAGAATAGTTTTAGTTATTTTTTAAAATATTTTTTATTTAAAAATATATTAAATAATATATATTTTATAAAAATTATTTTTAATATTAACATATCAAAATAATTTAAAAACATCAAATAATTATTAATTTAAAATAAAAAAAAATCACTTTTAAAATATAAAAAAACCAGAATTCTTACAGCGAAGCAAAACCAAACAATTCATGGTAGAGGAAACCATTTAAACAACGATCAACCCAATCAAGACTCTCTCTTCTTAATCAATCAATCGATCAATATTTGTTCAATACATAATTTATTGAGACATCCTCCGTGTATCGACATTTATTGCATGCGTCAAGTCCATATCAATGTCATGTCACTGTAGGGTTTTTTTTTTTTTTCCCTTTCCTTTCCTTTTCTATCACGCATTGCACTACTAGCACAGGAAGAGAAGTTCTGCTTGGCTTTCTAAATCATGTTTTATTGTGATATACTTTTCTATCACCCAAACTTCGCCAAACCACGTTAAAATACTTTTAGCAATTGCTAAATCATGTTTTATTTATTTAATTGTGTTTTTTGGTATTGTGATATAGATATTTTAAAAAAATATTAAAATAATTTTTTAGGATTTTTTTATTATGTTAACATATTAAAATAATTAAAAAATACTAAAATAATATTAATTTAATATTTTTAAAAAATAAAAAAAAGCTTTTAAAAATAATAAATGCTAAGTTGTCGTACTCTGAAAATAACTTAAATAGCTGTGCCATGTACTCATCTATTCAAAAGTAAGATAGTTCACATTTGAGGGTCTAGCCCATTGATCAACAGCAAAGCTTGTCTTTGCGAAGGTCCTGAGTTCGATCCTCAAGAGTACCAGCCTGTCACCCCGCGGTGCTTTACCTGCCTACTGGGCTTGCAGGATGTTCAGTGGGCCCGGGGAATAGTCGAGGTACGCGTAAGCTGGCCCGGACACCCTGAGTTACCAAAAAAAAAAAAAAGTAAGATAGGTTCACGTTTGTCACATTTTTTTATCTGATCCTTGATGGTCGATATGTCATTGTATCGTATTTTTTAAAATTTTAATTTTTATTATTAAAATTAATTTTTTAGATATTTTAAATTGTTTTAATATATTAATTTAAAAAATAATTTTTTAAAAATTAAAAAATTATTTTAATATAAAAAATATTTTAAAAAAGAAACACAGTTACATTTTTAAATATATCATTACTGATCTGGTTTTCATATCCGAAACTTAAATTCGTTCCCCCCCATCCCATATATTTTTTCTACACTTTGTCCTCATCTGGTTATGAAACTTTCAATTCATCTTTTTAGTGCTTGTAACAATGAATATATACTAGATGAATCAATGTTTTTGGAACTTTTCAATCAATATTTTTGGAATTTTGTTAAAAAGTCTAATTTTTTTTTTAAAAGGTATAAAGGTTGAGCCAAGACCGAATAGATATATGGGGTTTATATTTATACTCGATATTTTTAAATTTATTAAAATGTCAGACTAAAATAATATAGGTCTAGCTTATTTTAAGGTTTTGTTTATAGTTTTGAAATCCAGCCCAATGAATCGACCTGAAATCCAAGGCTAAAAGTAGAACGGGTTAAAAAAAATAGGAAAATTCATGACCCAGTGTGACTCGACTAACCCGGCGGGTTGACCCGGCAAAATCCAATTGCAACCTATTGATTTTTTTTTTTTACTAAAACAATGTCGTTTTGTTTTTTTTTTAAATAGAGATTGACCTGGATGACCCAGTGACCCAGTCAAAATCTGGAACTCGGGCCTTGGACCGGACCAGGTTTAAAAACTATGGTTTTGTTTATTTATTTTTATGATTTTTAACACAAAATATTAATGTCAAAGATATTTATTTCCCTACATCCTAGGTGTATAAAATCTTTCTAAAAGCCTATCATATTTTCATCGTCATTAATATTTTGTAAGAGATATTTGTTTCTTTTTTAATATTGTGTAAGAGATATTTATCTATTATTAATATTATCAAGAGAAAATGACTTTCTAACTCCCTTATTCCATCAAAACAACAAGGTTCAAGGATTATAAATGTCACATGAACCATCTAGGTATATAGTTTATAATTTCTATTATCTAAGTATACATACTTTTAAATCTAAGAGCATTTAGCATATCAAAACAAAAACAAACATTATTGTTTTTCAAATTTAAGTATATTATTTTATTTATTGTAATCCCTTAAAAAAAATACTAATTTTATGATATGAGGATTTCTAAACTCCACAAAAAATGATTTTTTTTACTGGTGTTATTACATTTTTTACCATCAATTATTTATTTTTTAAGCTCTAAAAATAATATTGACATGAAAATATGATTATGCACACTTAAAAAAAACCCTTAATTCATGAGGATTGTGAAACATCATAGTACAAGAGACCGAGCTTGTTGATAATATAATCACTTTTAGCTTTAGCTGGCTAATCTTGGACCTCACCTATTCTTGAAGCTTGGTGATTATATTATAGACCAGTCAGCCACACACACCATGTTGAACAATTGCCTGAATTTATTAATTCAGCGACTTGGAAATTATCTAAACACCATAAATTCAAGGCAATGATTTTGTCACTGGTGGACGGTACGTGATTCATAACCTTCGAAAAAAAAGAGTATTCGACGGTAGATGATGCATAAATTGTACTCCATTTATCAATGGATATTCCATTTCATGATTTTATTTTATTTTTGACAAAAAAAGGGTATAAAGATGGGTTGAACCCATTACTTCCATTACCACCACATATATTTAGAGGCATCCCATCGCCCTTGCATCAGGCCAAAGCTAAGGATATAGAATGTGTTTTGTATTGCTATAACTGTTATAATTGTAGTTTGAAAAAAAATTGTTTTATAAAAAATATTTTTAGTTGAGGTTGGTTTGAAAAAATAAATGTTTAGTTAAAACTGTGGTTGAAATTGAGGTTGAAGAAAAAATATATGTGGTTGAAATAGATGATGCATAAATTGTACTCCATTTATCAATGGATATTCCATTTCATGATTTTATTTTATTTTTGACAAAAAAGGGTATAAAGATGGGTTGAACCCATTACTTCCATTACCACCACATATATTTAGAGGCATCCCCATCGCCCCTGCATCAGGCCAAAGCTAAGGATATAGAATGTGTTTTGTATTGCTGTAACTGTTATAATTGTAGTTTGAAAAAAGTTGTTTTTATAAAAAATATTTTTAGTTGAGGTTGGTTTGAAAAAATAAATGTTTAGTTAAAACTGTGGTTGAAATTGAGGTTGAAGAAAAAATAGTTTTAATGTGTTTGGTTAAGAATACTTTTGAAATTGAGGTTATAAAATAATTTTAAAAAATATATATTATTAATATTGATAGTTTTTAATTTAAATATTGTGGATTTAACTATTGCTATTACATCATAAAATAAAGCACACTTTATATAAAATATTTTTTATTATTTTATTAAATTATTTACAATTCCATCACGTATGAAATTAAGATTGCAATCAAATTCTGTAAATGCAGCGTCATCAAGCGATCTTCGTCTAATTTATGTAGTCATTGAATAATGTTTAACACTATTTTTTTTGAATAAAACACAATTAAAAATAAATTTTTTTTATTTTCTTGGGTCGAACCCGGTTCAATGCATTTTTAGCTTTGAATCAGACCGGTCCGGCCGGATCAATTTTACTATTCATAGAAGAAAATGGGTGAACAGTGGAGCCATGTTCATCCATTTTCCCATTACAAGAAGTAGCCGAGAGCTGCTTCTTGATACCTGTGGTTGCACCACAGTTAATGGTGGGACCCACCATTGAAAAATTATGGTGGGAATGTTACCAAACGGAAAAAATTATGGTTGCGGGTGAACCTCACCCGCAGCCACAATACCAAACAGCCACATAAGTTTACCTGTTATATTCCGACAGCTTGGGAAAGATCGTAAAAACATAAAAAATGAGTCAAGTTAAATTTAAAATTAGAAAGATGAATTGATACATTTTAGGATATAAATTGAAAGAAATTATAAGATTAAATATCTTAATTGAATGGAATTGAAAAACTCAAAAGCCATGGAATGTAATTAAAAGTAGGAAACATTCTGAGGATCAATTATCTTAGTTGTAATTTCATTTTAGTCCCATTTGTTTCATTTCAATTAATTCAGTTCAATTAAATTGAACTAATTCAATTCAGCCCATTCAAAGCATGTTTTCGGTTTGATTTTTTCCACTCGATTCAACTTAGTCTAGGATCCAAATCAAACCCCAAATCCCAGCAAAATAAACCTAGATTCTAATCTCCCAATTCTATCTCCAGGAATCAAGTCCCAGAAATTATTCAATATTGCATTAATTCCAGATTTTCTCTCCTACAAAGAAAGGGTGGACACTGGGCCCTGGGGAATTCAAATGGGGGGAACCAAAGAAAAATAAACCAAGAAACAACGACAGAGGAGAGGATAAATAGGAAAAAAATTAGATCGTGATATTAACATCATCATCTTCCTTACCTTTCATTAACCCAAAACAAACAGCACCAGGGAGAGGATACAAAATACTGGAAATTTCATCCTTTATTCCTCATGAACGAATATTGGAAATTTCTCTAGTTTCTCCTCCACCCGATCCCTTCTCTCATTCAATCTCCTTCATGCTCCCTTTTCAAAATGCTAAAAGTTCACTTCACCCAACTCTATACCGAGCTCTTTCTTCCCTGTTTCAGGATCGCTCAGAACAACTGACTTCTTCACTCATTGATTCCAAGATCTAAAATGCAAATCAACTACTTCGCACGTCTATTCTCTCCTAGCTGGTTTGGAGACTTGAAACCTTCACTTTAGCGGTTGTGTGCTCAAAGGTGCCCTTCTTTCCTTTTTGACACGACCAAAAGCTTGATGTCTTCTCCCAAGTGCAGGAGTGTCGAAGTAATAAATAACCCGGCAAGACCGGGGTCGAACCACAGAGAGGTTAATTGTATAAATTATAAACAACAACAACAACAACAATAACAACAATAATTATAATTATAATACTCAGTACGTGGCGTTGTTATACCTGAGAATGATCTAAAAGATCGGGTCACAGGTTTCCAGCCTATATACTGAGTTTATGAAAAGATCAAAGATATATATTATATAATATAAACAGAATAATAATAATAATAATAATAATAATAAAAAAAAAAGGGAAGATGAAGAAATTAATGAGAACTTTGAGATGAGAGATTAACGTAAGGATTAAACAATGATAAAAACAAATGTCAAGGTTAGAGGATCCACTAATGGTACTTCAAACAAGTATAATATAAACTCTTATTACTCAATTGGAAACCACACATAAAGGAGGTTCCAATCAGATTATAAATTGTTAACATGATTACATTAGTTATCTTATTCAAATAAAGCTAATACTTGTAAATGTTGGCAGACATTCATGATTATAACTTATGTTAACAACAAATCAAGTCCCTTTCATAGCTCAGGTGTCGGTTATACCATACAGTATGGGCTATGAAAGTACCAAGTATTTGTTGTACCAAGTGTTATACAACATAAATCTAGATTAACCATTTAACAAGCAAAGTATTAAAAGTGAACAAGATAACAAATATAAAACATGTTAGTATCCAACATTAAGGTCCATGTTAAGTTTATATTATACTTATTCTTACACCATTAGTGTACCCTTTTCACCTTGACATAATTAACTTAGCTAAACATAATGAAATAAATAAACATAAATGAAGAAGATAAGAACATAAATGAGAAAGAGGTTAACTAAGTAAAGGAAAGGAAATGAAGTGCATAAACTTGATATTAATGAAAGCAAGACATAAGCAATACAAAGAGAGAAAGCAAGAGCATGATCTTGATCTGCAAACCAATATGCCTCAATACATGGTAAGTGCCTCCTTTTATAGGCCAAAATTTGGAACTATTGATTTGTTGACTAATTGATGAGTGGGTGGCCACATCTTGACTTGATAACAATCCTTATCTTCTTGTCTGAACAAGACGTCATTGCTAACATCATATTTTTCCCAGAATCCTCAGGAATGTTCTAGGAAATTGTATCATCTTTCCAACAAAAAAAAGATGAGGTCATTTGGACTTCTAGAACTCAAGATATGGGCTGAACACTAAATAGTGTCTGGGCTGCAGGACAGCTTCGGACTTCTTCGTTGTTCCTTCAGTTTGGACTTCAAAACGGCCTTCTTAGATCTTGGTGTCCAAATGAAAGTTATAGGCCTATGTTTTACCTTTCCATCCATATAAAATGGACCTAAATCCGAGATCTAGAGCTCCAGATATGATCCAATTACCGAGCAATGTTCCGGTTTGGACTGCACCGACATCTCTTTTCTAAGTTTGGCCATCTCTTTGTCCTTTAACTTTCAATACTTAAACTCATCAATCAATCCTTTTATTTATGTGATAGTCCTGCATTTAAAATGAGCATTTACCATAAATTAAGGTATCTTATAATATCAAACTTGTTATTATAAAACATGCTTTAGTTAAGGAGTTATTGATACTTCAAGTGCAAAATGATGATATAAAACCTTGATAAACATGCACTTTTAAGTACTAATCACACCCCCAACCAGCTTATTACTAGTCCCTAGTAATCTAAAGCGTTAAAATAGAGAAACAATTTGCAAGTATCACAAAGCAAGACATTCATCATTCAACTTCTATTACTCTATCCAGATAAACAAACTCTCATTAAATTTATAATACTGCTTCATACTTCTTAAACAAGATATTAATAAACCTTCTTTTTATGTGCTCAATATATGAAAACATAGATGATGGGGCTTTTGTTGGAAGAAAACAATATTATGTTCAAATGTTTAAGGTGAACTTCCTTGGGTTGGGATTATTATTATTATTACTACTTTTTTTTTCTTTTTTCTTCTCTTTTTTTTTTAATTTTATTTATATACACATACAACTTAAAACATAATGTATCTTTAACCCATGTAACGAGTTTTAGGCTAATGACTCCCATACCAGTTGGTCTTAGGGCATTAGGTGTTGAGACACCCCTACGAGCTTAACAACTCGGGTTGCAGATACTGATACGTAGATAGTGCAATGTTTGATTCCCTTAAGCTTTTCTCCTTAACCCATGTAACAAGCTTTGGGCCAATAACTCCCAAGTCAGTTGACTTTAGGGTATTAGGTGTTAAAACACCCCTTCGAGCTTAATTGCTTAGGTTAGGGAGGTTACGAAACCAAACTTATCCACGTTAGTTGGTTAGTTTTTTTTTTTTTTTTTTAACTACTACCCTCCCCCCCCAACCAAAACGAGACATTGTCCTCAATGTTCGAAGGTAGAAAGATAGAGAATAGAAGACATCACCTAAAACAACAAACAATGACAAACCTGAAACACACTTAAACAAATATAAGAAGTAACAAAACAAAATAATACGCTATTAATAACACAAAAGACACAAGGTTTCACAAATGAAGGCTCAAATCTAATTTAAGCTTTTTACGGCTTTCCTTAGCTAACCAATCTAGGCGACTCATGTAAGGATCAATGACAGGGATGAAAGATTGTAGTTGGTCAATCAATTGTTCAGCAGTAGCAGCAGAGATTATGATTTGTTGTGCCGAAGATGTTAGAAATTCCTGTTCCACAGCTTGATCAAGGAAAGATAGCAACTTATCATAAAAACCATTAACATTTAACAAACCTATAGGTTTATAGTGAATGTGCAGTTGGGCCCAAGATGAAATATGAAAGATCTCTTCCAATGTGCCCAGACCACCTGGTAAGGCAATGAAGGCATCAGCATGGCTAAACATGGTATTCAGTCGGTCAGACATTGTTGGGACCTGTAGTTCCTCTCCAATTGTTTTTCCAATGATGTCCCTATTTGCTAAAGCTTTGGGGACAACCCCCAAAACTTGACTACCTCCCAAAAATGCAACCATTGACACTCCTCCCATTAACCCAAGGCTACCTCCCCCATATACTAAATGAATCTTTCTCTCAGCTAGTACCCGACCAAGATGATTTGCTGATTCTAAAAACTCTTTTTCTTTCCCAGGACTAGATCCACCGAAAACACAAATATTTTTTATGTGATGACTTGAGGAACCTGCCATTTCTACACACTTCTATATTTGATGAATGTATGGGATGAGTAGAAATGAAGGGAAGGAAGAGAAGAATTTATAAATGAAAAAGTGAAAATGCAATCATACCACCTACATGTAGCCCAGCTGTAGTCTCACACTCTCTCTCTTTATTTATTTATTTTGACAAAGCATGTATGTACAGGTAGTTGTGATTGTGGCTCACATCTTCCCTTGGTTTTACGTCCAAGAACGGCTTAAACGCCCTCTATGGGTCGGGGATAGGCTTCCCATCCAGTTTTCTTAAAAACTGGCAAATAGGGTCAGTCATATTCCCAAGACTAAGTCGATCATGTTCTTTATGGAATTGTGGCCATAAATCATGAATTACACGATGCACATCTCCACTAGGATGCGTCTCAAGGGTCAACAAAAGATTATCTAAAGACCCCTTACTCAGGCCATCCTTAATGAATTGTATTTTATCTTCACGGTTTACAGATACCATTCCTAAAGAACGACATGTCGCATTACAAGTCCATCTGGCACATCTGTGACAGACTTTCAGTCGTTTTGCACGACGTTTCTTTGCAAAAGTGCTTTTACCTGTTCCAGGCATGTGTGAAATGAAAGAATTAGAGGACTCACCTGATAATCGGACCTTTGCTTCAATTAGCCAGCGAATATCTTCAGGAATTCCATGATTCATTAACAACCTCAATCTTTCACACCTAGCACGATAAATTTTTGTAATCGCATTCTGAGGCAGAGCGGAAAAATACTTTTTCAATTTTTCAAGAGTGGTGTCCATTTTCAAATGAGAATTGGATGCGAGATTCAAAGAAAGAAGAAAGAGCAGAGAATTGCACAATTATATACACAGATATCAGTTATCATGGGAAACTGAAAGAACCGACTTAAGAGTCACGGAGTACCGTTATCTGCCATTTGACCGGGGTGAGAGAAACTAGCAAAACAAAAGATACACCAAAACAAACACAAAACAATGTGAGAAAAAGAATCAATCTTTATATACAGGATCACTCAATTCAGTAGAGTCATTTTCAACTGAAAAATTGTCAAAATAAACTTTCAATCGATGCCCATTTACCTTGAAAACATTGCCATTCTTTGGATTCTCGATATCACAGGCCCCATATGGATACACATGTTTCACAATAAAAGGACCGCTCCATCTTGATCTTAGTTTTTCAGGAAATAAATGGAGTCGAGAATTATAAAGCAAGACTTTTTGACCAATATTGAATGTTTTTCTCAGTATTTTCTTGTCATGAAACTCTTTGATTCTTGCTTTATGAATTCTTGAATTGTCATATGCATCATTTCTAATTTCCTCAATCTCATTTATTTGCAATTTTCGCAGCTGACTAGCATCATCAATGTTTGAATTGAAAGCTTTAATAGCCCAATAAGCTTTATGTTCAATTTCCACAGGCAAGTGACAAGGTTTTCCATAGACTAGTCTATAAGGTGACATACCTAATGATGTTTTATATGCAGTTCGATAAGCCCAAAGTGCATCATTAAGTCTTAAAGACCAGTCTTTCCGATTAGGGTTCACCGTTTTCTCCAAGATCTGTTTGATCTCCCTATTAGCAAGCTCTACTTGTCCACTTGTCTAAGGGTGATAAGGGGTGGCAACTTTGTGTGTGATTCCATATTTCTTCATTAAAGAAGCAAATGGCTTGTTGCAGAAATGTGTTCCACCATCACTTATTATGGCTCGAGGAATTCCAAATCGACTCAAAATATTGTCTTTCAAAAACTTTATCACTGTTTTGTGATCATTGTTTCGACTTGGAATTGCCTCTATCCATTTTGAAACATAATCTACTGCGACTAATATGTACACGAAACCAAATGATGGAGGAAATGGACCCATGAAATCTATACCCCAACAGTCAAAGATCTCAATGACAAGAATAGGATTTAAAGGCATCATGTGACGTTTTGAAATAGATCCCAACTTTTGACAATTTTCACAAGTCTTGCAGAATGCATGTGAGTCTTTGAACATGGTGGGCTAATAAAATCCACTTTGTAAGATTTTTGCAGTTGTCTTTCTTGATGAGAAATGACCCCCACATGCCTTAGAATGACAAAATTTAATGACACTACTTACCTCATTGTCAGGAATGCATCTTCGAAATATTTGATCAGGACAATATTTGAATAAATAAGGGTCATCCCAATAAAAGTTCTTCACTTTGTTCAAGAACTTTCTTTTGTCTTGGGTACTTCAATGAGCTGACAATTGTCCTGAAACAAGAAAATTAACAATATTAGCAAACCAAGGCATCGTAGAAACGGAAAATAAAGATTCATCGGGAAAGTAGTCATCGATTGGTGTGATGTCAGATTTCGAATCTGTTGTCAATCTTGACAAATGATCTGCAACAACATCTTCGGTGCCTTTCTTATCTTTGATTGTGATATCAAATTCTTGAAGTAACAAAATCCACCGCACCAATCTAGCCTTAGAATCTTTCTTAGAAAGAAGATATTTTAATGCTGCATGATCACTAAAAACAACAACAGGTGAGCCAACAAGATAAGATCTGAACTTGTCACATGCAAATACTACTGCAAGTAATTCTTTTTCAGTGGTAGTGTAATTCATTTGAGCACTATTTAAAGTTTTACTTGCATAGTAAATCACATAAGGTTTCTTATCCTTTCTTTGTCCCAAGACAGCACCCACGGCATAATCACTAGCGTCACACATTATTTCAAAAGGTAATGACCAATCAGGAGGTTGAATGACAGGAGCAGAAGTAAGCAAGTTTTTAAGTTTAACAAAGGCTTCTTCACAACGTTCAGTCCATTCAAAAATATTATCCTTTGTTAGAAGGTTACTCAAGGGCTTAGATATTACACTAAAATCTTTGATGAACCTTCTGTAAAAACCAGCATGTCCTAAGAATGATCTAACATCTTTAACAGATTTTGGTGTTGGTAAGTTGGCAATTAACTCGATTTTAGATTTGTCAACCTCAATTCCTTTCGATGAAACAATGTGACCAAGTACAATGCCGTTTGTTACCATAAAGTGACATTTTTCCCAATTCAGTACAAGATTCTTCTCTTCACACCTACTCAAAACCTTTTCTAAGTTAGTCAAACAATCATCAAATGAATCATCAAAAACAGAAAAATCATCCATAAAAATTTCAAGAAAACGTTTAACCATATCACTGAATATGCTAAGCATGCATCTTTGAAACGTGGCTGGTGCATTACATAATCCAAAAGGCATCCTTTGATATGAAAAAGTACCAAATGGACATGTGAAAGTAGTCTTCTCTTGATCTTCCAATGCAATTTCAATTTGATTATAACCTGAATAGCCATTTAGGAAACAATAAAATTCATGACCTGCAACTCTTTCTAGGATTTGGTCCATGAAAGGTAAAGGGAAATGATCTTTTCTAGTCATTGAATTAAGTTTCCTATAGTCAATGCACATGCGCCAACCCGTAACAGTCCTAGTTGGAATTAACTCATTTTTCTCATTCGTTATCACAGTGACTCCAGACTTTTTGGGTACAACTTGGGTAGGACTTACCCATTTGCTGTCATAAATAGGATAAATGATTCCATTATCTAGAAGCTTAATGACTTCATTTTTCACTACTTCTTTCATATTAGGATTAAGCCTTTGTTGCATTTCTCTAGAAGGTTTAGCATTTTCCTCCAAATAAATCCTGTGTGTGCAAATCAAAGGGCTAATTCCTTTTATGTCAGCTATGGTCCATCCTAATGCATTTTTGTGCATTTTTAGAGTCTGTAATAACTTACCTTCTTGATGCGCATTAAGTTTGGAAGAGATTATTACCGGAAAAGTTTCATTTTCTCCTAAAAATGAGTATTTGAGATTAAATGGTAACGGCTTCAATTCAGGTTTTGGTGGTTGAACACTTGAAGGTATGGGTTCAATTGATCGTGGTGGCAATTCTTCAATTTGTGGCCTCCAATTGCATGCCTTTGATTCCTGAAAGTAGACCATTTGCAAATCATTAGATTCATCAATCTCAGTTTCAATAGAAGTGGTTTGAAATTGATCATGAACTAATTTTTTAATAAAATCCACTTCCTGTAAATCATTATCATCTCCAGGTTGCTTGTAAATGTTGAAAATATTCATCTCCAATGTCATGTTTCCAAATGATAGCTTCATCAGTCCATTCCTACAATTAATCAATGCATTAGAAGTGGCAAGAAATGGACGTCCTAAAATGACAGAAATTGAATTACATGCTTCAACAGGTTGTGTATCCAAGACAACAAAATCTACAGGGTAAATGAATTTATCAACTTGTACTAACACATCCTCAACTATTCCTCTAGGCACTTTTACAGATCTATCAGCAAGTAAAAGAGTTACAGAGGTTGGTTTTAACTCACCTAGATTGAGACTCTGAAAAACTAAATATGGAAGTAAATTCACACTAGCTCCAAGATCAAGTAAGGCCCTTTCAATTTTATGTTCTCCAATATAGCAAGAAATTGTAGGACAACCAGGGTCTTTATATTTCAAAGCATTATTGTTCTGAAGAATGGCACTTACTTGTTCGGCTAAAAAGACTTTCTTTTTCACATTCATGTTTCTCTTCACAGTGCACAGATCTTTCAAAAATTTAGCATAGGAAAGAACCTGTTTAATAGCATCCAACAAAGGTATATTGATCCTTACCTGTTTAAAAGTTTCAAAGATTTCAGAGTTGTGATTGACTTTCCTTTGTTTGGTCATGACATGAGGAAATGGAAGTGCTGGAGGGGAATCAGCCTTCTCTTTGCAATGTTCAGGTTCAACCCCTTCCTTACCCTCAGAGATAGACTCATCATCTTTCTCACAAGGTTCAAGAATAGGTTTTTCAATAACCTTACCACTACGAAAAGTGATGACTGATTTGACTTGATCCATGTGTTGGCTTCCAGAACTACTCGCATTTGCATTGTATTGCCCCTTTGAATTTTGCTGTGGTTGAGAAGGAAATTTACCTTTCTCTTGGAAACTGAGAGCAGTTGTTAATTTTGCAAAAGCATCTTTAAAATCTGTCATGCTTTGAGCAAGTTGAGTGTTGATTGTCTCCTGCTTTTCAATGAATGCATGCAATGTTTCCTCAAAATTTCTTCTAGGAGGTGGAGCATAAGGAGGTGCATATCCATGAGAATTTTGGAAATTATGGTGTGCTTGAAACGGTGGCTGTGAAGTTTGTGCATTGTTGCTATCACTCTTCCAACTGAAATTTGGGTGATTTCTCCAACCAGGGTTATACGTTTGTGAGTATGGGTTATGGTTGGGTCTTTGGAAATTGTTTAAAGCATGGGCTTGTTCATGGAGGCATTCCTTAAAAGAAGGCAAAGTTGGACAATCATTTGTTAAGTGTTCCTTGGTTTCACAGATTTGACACACAATGTCTTGAACAGATTTTAATTGACCACTCTTTTTCAATTCTAGTGCCTCGACTTTTCTAGCTAAAGATGCAAACTTGGCTTGGAGATCATGATCTTCCCTAAGGTTGTGCATACCTCCACTAGATGTATGAGGTTGAGTTTTACTTGGTGCCTCATAAGTACCTGTGGTGTCCCAATTTTGAGCATTTTCGGCTAGCAAGTCTAGGTACTCTATTGCTTCATTAGGGTCTTTATCCTCAAAGGTTCCATTGCACATCAATTCAACCATTTGCCTATCTCTAGGTGTTAAACCTTCATAAAAATGTGAAACCAATCTCCATGTTTCAAAACCATGATGTGGGCAAGTATTAAGCAAATCTCGATACCTATCCCAACATTGGTAAAATGTTTCTCCTGGCTTTTGAGTGAAAGTGATGATTTGTCTTTTGAAAGAGTTTGTTCTATGAGACGGAAAAAACTTCTTTAAAAATTGTTGTTGCATATCATCCCAAGCACGAATGGATCCTGGTCCCAAATTTTGTAGCCATGTTTTAGCTTTATCTTTTAATGAAAAAGGAAAAAGCTTTAATCGAATGGTGTTCATGCTACAATTTGAGTCATTATAGGTGTCGCACGTGTGCGGCGGCGCGGCGATCGTCCACCCTCAAGGAAAAAACGGAATATTCATTCCTGGCAAAAATAGGGAGAGACAAAGAATTCTTGTCTCTACAATGTGAAAATATGGACTGGGAGTCGCCACCTAGTATTCTGGTTACTAGGAACCTTAACTGGTCTTTAGAGATCGGGTACGGAGACTGGTTGCGTAAAGGGAAGGTATTAGCAGCCCAACTACGCCCTACCTAAGGTAAGCTGCATTGTTTTGTCTGATAAAATCTAAAGTCTTGTTGTGGTTTGTAATTGTTCGGAATACGCATTACATGTAATGTCATACCCCAGGTTCGATTGTCCGGAAAAAAAGAATTAAATATCCAGAATATGCATTACATGTAATGTCATACCCCGAATACTAAGAGACAAACAAAATAAATTTTTTTGTTGTTTTTGAAATTTTGGCCAATATTCTCTTGACTTTAATAAACTGGTTATTAAAGCCAAAATGCATGCTAAAACATTGTTTTTTTGGTGTATGAAAAATACAATATGATTTTTTAGCTTTGAGACACTTGGCCGTATGCACAAAAACATTTTTTCTCCTTTTTTTTAATTTTTTTGTATTTTTGGAAGTTTTTGTTGAAAAACCGGGTAGTTTAATACCAGATTTGTATTTTTATGACATAAAAATACTACCCGATATTAAAAAAAATAACATAAATCAAAAGTGGGAACATCATAAATATTTTTTAAAAAACAATAATATTTTGTTTCTTTTTTTTACAATGGGCCGGATCAGGCCCAATTGCATGGGCTGGGCCAAACCTGGCCCATTTATATGGGCTGGCTGAAGTACCAGCCCAAGCCCAAATGGGCTGGTTACTGTGCACATAGTAACCGGGTTACTGTGTGTACAGTAACCAGAGAATTAATCTGCGGGGTTACTGTGCACATGCACAGTAAGATAGGTTCACGTTTGTCACATTTTTTATCTGATCCTTGATGGTCGATATGTCATTGTATCGTATTTTTTTAAAATTTTAATTTTTATTATTAAAATTAATTTTTTAGATATTTTAAATTGTTTT